>NC_091939.1:26814445-27089445 GCF_041260155.1 Ptychodera flava
TTACCTGCGCAGAATGGGCATCCCACGATGGCAATTTGTGTGCAGTATGTCAGACAGGGCGGTAATTGGGCTACCACACAGACGAGACCGAATTTTCCCCCAATTTCGGCATGAGCTCGCTTTTTGAACGCAAGATAAGGTCACGAGGTGAGGCAATGAGTTACAGTTTGGTTTCTGGTTATCGGAGACGTGTTCTTGGCTTGTTAGTAGGCTGAGTAACAAACGAAGCGTAAAGACGCAGAACTCGAATTAGCAGAATTCTATATATTGACCAACCAATGGGACAGGATTACCGGTAAATTTGTTTGCCATCCGCGTTTTTTCTCCCGTTGCATTACCGATTTAAGTCAGAGGCTTTCCGACTTCAGCCACAACAACTTTGCACAAAGTAAAGACATAATATTTGGCAAGTCAAAAATAACTAAAAACCGAACGAAAAAATTCAAAAGGGGCTATATATATTATATATAAATATAAGTATGTGTGTTTGTTTGTATGTGGTTGTGTGTATACGTATGTATGTGCGTATGTGTGTATGTAGGTATGCATGAATGTATGGATGGATATGGATGGATGGATGGATGGGTGGATGGATGGATGAATGGATGGATGGATGGATGGATGGATGGATGGATGGATGGAGGGACGGACGGAGGGACGGGCGGATGGACGGACGGACGGATGGATAGATAGATGTACGTATGTATTGCAGACACACTTAATGTAACCTATATTTGTCTAGAAGTAGACAATATTCACTGGGCGTTTTCCTCTTCATGAGAGATTTGATGCAGTCAATTTTCAACGCACATGTACTTTTCCTGATGTATTTTGCAGTTAAGTTATGTCATTCCCGGTAAAAAGAGAACTATGCACTGTACTCTTCCCTGTGTTTTCATGATAAAGGCGGCAGAATTAATTCTAGGGTCTATTGAATTCATGTATAATCAATTAGGTTATTAACGACCTTTCAGCTACCACAACGTAAAATTGCTTCGTTTCCCGACGACATTGCCACTATAGCTCCTGGTGATTCAGTAATTAGTGAGATCAATAACATTCTCTCTTTTGAACTAGGGACAGTTGAAAAATGGCTAGATACCAAAAAATTGACACTTAATATCAAAAAAGCACAATGAATGATTTGAGGTTCACATCATAATATCAAAAAAGCTGGATCAGCCATAATGAAAATGTAGATCAGGTAATTGAACGGTTGGCTGCACCCAAAAATTAGCGGTCTTTTTCGACGAATTTCTTAACTGGAATGTACATCTGTCATGGTTGAACAAAAAGATTTCTGCAAGTCTCGGTATGTTACGTCGTGTAAGACCGAGCATCGACACTAAAACTTGCACTTTGATGTTACAGTACAACTCTTTGATTCAACCTTTTGTTTGATTATTGTGATAATATTTGGGACGGGGCTAACAAAACTGATATCAAGAGGTTACGGTCACTTGATCATAGAGCAGCCCGTATTATTCTGAATGATTTTCCTAGAAGTGGGCATCATTTTGTTAAAGCTGGGTCGCAGCTATTGGCTACTTTGGGCGGGAATACGATTGGATCGAGACGTCGAGGCCATGTGTATCACATGATGTTGAAGTGTTTAAAATCTAATCAAGGGGATATTGTTGCGCCATATTTAGAAACCATATTCGATTGTTATAAACCAACACACCAATATCAGACAAGAAATTCTAATAGATTTACCATACTCTCGTACAGAATACCTACAGCATGTAATTGCTTTATTTATCGTGCAATTTATTATTTCAACAATTTACCTGTAGTTTTTCACCTCTTTACGACAATTTAAGAAAAATGTACACGAGGTTATATGTAACATGAATAAATGAGTAAACTACTGTAAGCACGGGCTTGAATGATAAAAGTATGGTATTGTTCAGAAAATGCTTCCGCTCTTCAATGACATTTCAAAGGAATAGGGGAATAAAAATGGTTACGATACCTTGTAACGATAACAACGTGATGCGATAGCATAGAATAAAACGTGAACCATCAACGCTGTTTTGAGTTTTACCTTCTTAGGTATAGGCAGCACGTACCATGACACATGGTACCAATATGACCTTTGCCCTTTTTTCAAAGCAAAGTGAAATGCATTTTTCTAGTTTGAAAAGTAATTACTTCGATGGTCATGACATCTAATTGAGAAAATGTTCTTTTCAATGCCTCGTGACATTATCACATAATTATTCATGAAATTTCGAAAATAATCTGTAGGGAAAAGTTTCATTTTTGGACATAGGTACTTTCGGAAAGGGGTGGGGGGAGTAATTGGTGTTTTTCGTGGGCTGCAGTAGTGCTGTTGGTCTCTACACAGTCTCGCCTAGATCGCAAACGAAAGTAAATTTCAAGATTACATATTTTCGTAGGGGTAAAATTGATTGGACGTGTGTGACGATCGGGTGTTGCGAAGGCTTACGACTCCCGCGGAGGGAACTTTTCGAATATGAAACAGAGAGATTTGACAGGAGAGAACGTTACCCCCCTGGTAATATTGAACAGAGAGTTCACTATTTTGTTCTGTACGTCAGTTGCAAGTTCTTTCCGTTCTTTCCAAAGATGCTGAAACACTTAGTATTTACTTTATCGACACAGCATCTTATATGTATATATTGCAATGGTATTGCTTACAATCGAATTTTTGTCCTGACCAGAATTCAATCATAAACGATACCATACAGTCTAAACATTCAGTTGATTGGAACTGTATGACGATCGGATGTTGCGAAGGCTTACGACTCCCGCAGAGGGATTTGACAGGAGAAAATGTTACCTCTCTGACAGAATTAAAGATAGGATAGCTCAAACTTTTGATGTTTATTTTCACTATTTTTGTTCTATATATGTCAATTGGAAGTTCTTTTTGTACATTCCAAAGTATGTTGAAAACACCTAATATTTACTATCTCAACACGGCATCTATATAACATAAATATGTATACATGGCAATGTAATTGTTTACAATTGAATTCTTGTCCTGGCCAGAAGTCAATCATAAACGATAACATACAGTCTAAGCATGTCCAGAATGCGCTAACAAACGATGTACATCAACATGCTTTTAGTAGTCGAGTAAGAAACTGTGGTTGATATAAAAAAACCAACAACTACTGAACAAGCAATAACTTTCCGAGACGCTTATTATTCAATGTGCATTGTATCGGAAGATTACAGCCCTAATTGGTTGGTTGGAATTCATTCAAACAAACTGCCAATCAGGCACGGAGTAGCTCTAGTTTTAGACTCAGTAAATTTTAATAAAATAATGACAATCTACCAATCAGATGTAACTTTCCGAGAGGCTGCACAGTACCAGAAAAAAATCATCAAAAGATAAATCTAGATTTTGTAATCAATGTCAATAAGTTTCAATCTACCTCTGGATAGAGGGTTACGGGACGAGGTCAACACGAAGTGTCCGCCATGATGGCCCCATCCCGTCTCCATGCTAAAGATATTTACAGCTTAGTCCGACTCTGCGGCGTAGCTGACCTTAGCCAACTGTAGCAGTCGTCTACGAGAAGACGGTTATTGTCAACTGTCACGGTTGAAGATTCATATTCTCCTGAAGCGTATAATTATTTGAATCATACAGAGCTATTTTGCTTTCTGTCGAGCTTGTCACCGCTTTATCAATGGTATCCTCATTTGCCCAAAGATCCACAGCTAGTCGGTTATGAATTTTGCAGAAGATGGGGTCAGAAGCTGTCGGTCAATTAGGGAGCGGAAACAATTGGAATGTTTACACTGGAGACGAAACCTCTGCCGGCACAAGGCTAAACGACGCAGAGATGGCCGCCACTTAAGTTGGCTCGACCTCGAGGGCAATGATTGTCAATCTCGATGATTTCAATGGTCCCTGTAAACAATTGGCGTGACTATAACTTCCGCTTCACTTCAACTTCCAAGTTTATTTGACTGAAGGTGAATGATCGAACTCATGGATATCTTGATGAATAAAACTCTACGTGCGTACCTTGCACGTCCGGTCGACAATATTTAAACGGTATATGGCCATCCTGCCTTTGAGGAAACGGATTATTAACTGAACAGAAATCTCCAGTTCACCGTTCGCGATAATTCGTCCTTCACTTTTACGGTGAAGTCGCCAAACCACTTGCGAATATAGGATTGTATTTTAGCACGTTTCCAGGCTTCTGGTAAGGAAAAAAAAGTGCTGTTCCGATAATATGGTTTTCAAAAACAGGGTAGGTAGGTCGGCAGGAATTTTTTTCCCAAAATATTTTTATTTCTAAACATGCATTTTTCAGGGGTTCAGGGCAGTCAAACACTGGCCACAACATTTTCAGAAAAATGTATAAATGTGATTATACATATAAAAGTAAAAAAACCCATAAAAGACATCCTCGTTCAAGCAAAAATCAAATGCCAAGTAACGAACACGTGATTTTACAGTTTTTTTTCTTTCTTTTTTTACTTCCGTGTTTACGTAGCTCTAAAAAGTTTAGAGTCGGCAGGTAACAAATAGGGTAGGTTATCGGAGCAGCACACTTTTTTTGTTCGGCCTAAAATAAGGAACAATGCAATATGATAGAGGAGATGCGGCATCGACCTCTGCACTTATGTCTGTATTCGCTTTGGACACTTGAAGGAGTACACCCATTAACTCTACGTGCAACTACATCCTGTATCAACCCATGATGAGTTTGGTAAGTATGTAGAAGGCGCTAATTTTATCAGCTATTTGGTTGTATCCATTATTGATTTTCAGTCTCATTCGAGGGCAGTAATTCCTTGACGTAGTAAACCTATCGTTCTACGTGTATACCTGACTAGTGCACACTCTGTAACCCAAATTGCCTTTTATAGAATTTCAGAACCTTTGAAGACATTTCCTTTCTGTTTAATCTCATGTGCAAGCAGTACTTTCTTTTAAGCTAGAATGCCCCTCGGGAGCAGATATTCGGACTCTGAATTTGTACAATTGCTTTCTGATCTACCGCTTGTGGGGGTTCATTTTGAAGGTCGTGGAGTGAGTAAAATTTTCACCGTCTCAGTTTTGTGGAAATTTAATTTTGTCTTCATAGAGTTTTTTGAATTATTAATATAGGTAAATTTACATCTCTAGTACCCCTGATATATATCCTAGCTTTATAAAGAGAAAGGTTGAAATTTTCGTCGATGAGTAAGATTTTGAGCAAAAGTTTTAAGTCTTACAATTTCGAGACGTTTACTACCTTACGTGACAGCTATTCGAACTCTCGAATCTTACCAAACCTTTTCTGATCTATCACTTGTGGGAACTCATTTTGAGGCTCTTTGAATATGTAAATTTTTTGTTGCCTTAGTTTTGTGAAAATTAAAAAAGTCCCCATAGAGTTAAGGCAATTATGGCGGCCATTTTGAATTCCAAATGTCGGTAAATATAAGGTTATACGTTTCTCTTGTGTCAAAATTTACTTTTTGACCCCTAAATTTTCTCATTAGTTTGTCAAGAGAATGGTTGAACGCTTCCTTGAGTAAAATTTGAGAAAATTTGAAGTATTTCAATTGCGAGGCGCGTACTGCCGTTTGTGTATCATGTCACGATGTCAGGAAGCACATGATCGCAGTGACCCGGATGTATCTCGATTCATGCATACATCACAAGAGTTGGCAAGTCGACGCAGTTCCGTGCGCAAACATAGACATTAATCAAACTTGGTGATTGCTTCTACCTAAACTTGCCGTGACTCTGTGAAAACGCTCGGCATAATTGTCACATCTCTCCGACCATCAAGAAAGCATGCAGATGAGACTTTTTAGAGAATCATTCATTGCGGAAAAAACAGAAAAGTATATTGACATCTTTGAATACGGGCTAAAGTTCTGTGTTATGGGGCAAATATAAATAAACAAGGGCTGAGTAATGCTTTATCTATATGTTCAAATATTCATTTATCATGTATTAATATTTATTTACTTATATATTGATAGGGATAGGGGATAAATAATGCAACCATTCAGGCGAAATGAGGCACAATACAAAATTGTCACTGAACGATACATTGTAAAGTAAAGGGATTGACCTCTTAGGACGACTGGTTCAACGCCATGTTGCTTAATTAACGCTTCACTTTTAGTCAATCAAGTTTGTCTTGTTTTGAATATTGCAGATTTATTTTAACAGCGCCATTCCCTTACGTTTAGCCCGGTTACCAAGTAACCGTGTCAGCAAGGTCACCGCACCTGTCGGGGACAACTAAGGCTCCACCCTGTTCACCCGAAGAGTTCCTGCATAAACGTGATGAAATTTCAATCATAAGCTAAATTTAGTGTTATAGCTATTGAATATTTGATTTCACAGCCAAGCTTGTGCGTGACGTTGCCCGCTACACGTGTCTCCAATGATCAATGTTTTCGACGTTAGCATTTTTCTTCAAATGAAAATTTAATGATACTTTTGTCATATCGGTACATGACCTTTACTGCAGACGAATGGAAAACTTTTAGCTTGTTTTATTCATACTCACATGTTTTTAGTCTCGTACTTTTTTTCGGAGCAAATTTGCGGGTACAACGTTTTCCTTAATACTTTGATGTTTAGAAACGGAGTTCTAATTGGTAAATTGTACCAGGCATCTCCATACGGAAAACGCGATATACTGCTCTTATTTTGTATAGCGGATCCTTCAAGGCGGTTCTTTCGCCTCCTTAGGCATCCTAATATATATTAGCAACCATCGGCAATGACAATGAGCGCTTCACTGTGTTGTGATGCCACGTTAAGAGCATTTCACGGTTGTTTCGGCATACACTACTTACGCGAAAAGCACATCGACCTACAATCGGAAAGTATCGCATTAAATTTAATAGGATCCACCGATAAAACGGGAAATCAGCGGAGTCGAGAGAAATGTATCCCCTCTATTTTTATCCATGGAGCCTGAGAACTGCCTGTAGCGCGGAATGGACACCGCAAATTGCGTTTTTTCATCAATGTTGTAAGATCTAAGCGGACAAACCATTCTCAATACCCCAGTTTTTCTAACGCTCTCACGCGACACACAATCTTTCGAAGTTCAGCCACTAATTGCGCTTGTCAACATTCTCTTGCAATTGATTTCGAAGGAAAAGAATTCTCGCCATCGATAAGTGTTCAGTGCAAATTAAGCCTACATTTGACTCGTGCAGGTCTGGTGTTTCTTTTCTATCGAGTGTTTTTTTCCAAAAGAAGAGAATAATGTTACATTTCCACGGACCATGTTCAATTTCTGTAAGCACGTGTTACCTTGTCAAGTGCCGGACTCTTTTTTCATACACACATTCTAGAATGTTAGAAGTTAACCACTACAGACGTATCGCGTGAGAGGCGTCCGCTTTCCTCCTCTTTCTGTGCCTTTGGAAGGTTCACTATATCTTTTAATGATGTCACGCATTCTTAAAGTCGTCTGTTAGCTTTTCAACACACTTGACGACATGAAAAAAGACAGGCTTTTGACGTGCCAATATCCGGAAAACGGATTAGTAATATTCAAGTCTGGTAGTTAAGGTGACGTGATAGCTTGAATGATACATAGAATTAGGGAGGGAAGTTGCTGTAGAGCGCCCGGAGCGTGTACGGCATCATCATCATCATCATCATCATCATCATCATCATCATCATCATCATCATCATCATCATCATCATCATCATCATCATCATCATCATCATCATCATCATCATCATCATCATTATCATCATCGTCATCATCATCATCACAATAACAGCATCAACAATGACAACAAAAAAGCAACAACAGCAGCCACAACAACAACAACAACAACAAAAACAAAAACAACAACAACAACAACAATAATTAATATTATAAGTATTATATAGAAATATTAACGCAAATAATAGGTTCAATTTCTGTGAAAATTTCACCATAAGGGTATTTTGGGTCGAAAAGACCAAATATGATATCGATTTCACTGCCCCATGTTTCCATGGTAACCATTTTAGGGTTGAAAATTTCAGTTTTTCTAATATCCAGTGAAAAGTTACTTTGATTGATATGAAAATTATCTAGCGTGTGGAATTCGGGTCAGAGAACACAAAAACCAGACTTATTTTAATGTTTTGAGTTGCCATGGTAACTATTCTGGGATTGAAAATGTTACTTTTTCCCTAATTCCTATTAAAGAACTATTGATTGATGTAAAAATTGATAATAAGCACACCAAAAAAAATCACACTCATTTTAATGTGAGATGTTTCCATGGCAACCATTCAGGAGTAAAAATTACCAGTTTTTCAAAGATTCCATCTAAAATCCAGGAATCAACAGAATGTGTTATATCAAAGGGATATTTTGGGTTAGAAAGGCCAAATATCCAGTGTAAAAATCCAGTAATCAACAGAAATATTATACCAAAGGGTTATTTCGGGTTAGAAAGACAAAATATGATATCCATTTTTACTGTCCTGTGTTTCCATAGTAACCTATTTGCGTTTTAAAATTTCAATTTTTTCCTAAGTCCATTAAAAGTAATCCCAGTTACTATGCAAATGCTCTCCTAAGTGTATTTTTAACAGCATGAACTCCTTGTTCATTTTTATTTTATGTTGCCATAGTAACCATTTCGGTAACCCCAGTTTTTTTTTATTTAAAACCATAGACCCTCGAGACGGTCTATGTTAAAACATAATTTTTTTTATTTATTTTATGGATTTCTAAGTAACAACTTTTAATATTTGTTCTATAATAATAATAATAATAATTGTAATTTCTTTGCCTTCATTCTAGAAAGAATAATAAAGATAATGTATATTGGGGCCATTTTGGTCAAAATTATGTTTTCCGTTAATTTTAGTGTGTTAGAATTAATTTTACATAGACCAGAAATAATTTTTCAAGCATTTTTAATTGTGTTTTATGCAGTCATCCCAAATAAGTGTTATATAGTATATTACTAACTTATTATGCATTTATCGAATGAAGTTTATGCCTTCAAATTAATTTTATGTGGTGAAATTAATTCTACTAGTATCCGAACCCAATCCTCCTTTTCACCCAATGTACCATTATATTTATCACAAACAGTAACAGTAGCGCACAGTGTTTTTGTTTTATTTAAAACATAATTCCCTGGTACTTATTTATTTTATGGATTTATAATTAACGACGTATAATAATGTTCATTTTATAATGATTTATTTTGATTTCTTTGCCTCATTCCAGGAAGAATAACGAAGACAAATTATTTCTGATTGTTTAACTAAAGTAAAATTATGGCCATGTAGTGGTGCATTATTTTTTGTGTGACCTGGCGTTACCCCATATACTCTATGATTCTGATGATTAGCTAGATCTCCCCTTTCCATGGTAGCAATGGCTAAATTTGAACATGGTCCCTGTATACATGTAAACATTTTTTTAAACCCAGCAGGCCAAGACAATGGGAAATATTACAAGTTAAATGTTTCATGTTTAATATTGCCCAGGGCTCGAAATTAACTTTTTTTCCCTGGTAGTCCTCTTGGGCAACAATATTCTGAAGTTGGTAGCCCGGTGACACTGGCTGGTAGCCCATGCATATTTTAGATCAGGGGTATCTTTTTTCGTTAACCAGACAAGAAAGGGCTATTTTACAAGGTTCTGCCCATGAAGTGAATTTTCTAGTCTTTCGATGTGTATACATGCACACCTTTAATGCCCAAGGAAACAGGTGTAATGGACGACAGTGGGACTCAAAAGTTTTGTGACCTGTAAACAACCCGTTTCACTCTCACAGTTGTATGCAAATTTTAAAAGTCGCCATGACAACATGACAACAATATGGCCTTTTCAGCACTGAGACATACTGTAGCAGGGCTAAAAATAGACCATGGCCCTTCTGTTGGGAGGAGGCATAATTTTCGTGTCATTGTGATTGATGCATTATGATCAAAATGCAACGAGAATGCGTTTTTATTGGCCATCGTTTCCTGTGCCTGTCGTTCAAGTACGTCAGTTCAGATATGGAAACTTTGTTGCAAAGTTCCACCGCACGGCGGGTCGTCTCCAGAACAAAGTCATACTATGGCAAATTTCTATGCCCAGCTGGGTTTGACTGCATTTATCTAGCTCGTCCCAAAGTGACGGACGCATCTTTCAACCTTTCAGCTTGGTGAAAAACGCATTTATTCATTTGCCAAAGGCCTGTGGACTAGCTTATTTTTGCATAAGTGCTACATGGACATAGGAAAAAGTTGTTGAATACTCACTGTTTCAGTGAATCCGCCATGATGAGAGTTCTCAAATCAAAAAATGTTGCCGAGCTCGAATACAAATATCTTCCCATTAAATTACGTCATTGTTATACAAGAGTTAGCATTCCAAAGTCTGTCACCCTGATTTTTTCAAAGTTTGGAGAAGGCCGGAATTTCCATCTGAATAATTGAACGCAAAATTCCATCGCATATTATCTGGCAATATGTACAGTAGAAATACTGTATACCGTCGCTCAAGGTACGTATAAGCTTATACTCCACAAAATTGCCACAGGCAGCGTGAACTTTCTGAAAGGATTTCCTAAACGTCCTACTTGTTACCTTAGGGACTCACTTGTGATGTCCTGAAAAGTATTCTCTGCAGTAATTCCAGTTTCTGTCAACATGCAAAGCTCAATGACAAGATTATAGCACGAGACGTAGTGTACAGACTACACATTCACGCGCAGGTAAACTCAATTGCGCATGCTCATATTGGCAGACTACACTGGCAAACGAGTGCGCATGCGTGAAGGTATATTTGCAGCAAATACACTGGCATAGACTCTCCACAGTCGCTGTGCCTTGTTTTGTGCGCGCCCACGACTGCCACGATGGGCCTGCATTCGAACACCTCTTTTTCAGAATTCCCACAGCTTCAATGAAATATTAGATTTCTATATAATACTTTTAGCCCCTAAACTTGTAATATTAATAATAATAATAATAATAATAATAATAATAATAATAATAATAATAATAATTGCTCATCATTGCTCTTAATTTCTTTGGTGCATCAACTGAGATGGTGGAATATTAATTTCATTATCTACATTTTTAGCTCAAATTAGAATTATTTGTTCATGAATTGCACCCATGCATGTATGTTCAAGCGTAGGTCGTGGAAACATTGCCTTTACCCTAGTTTTAAGCATTAAAATCCAATCCACGCCAGCATCAGTCTTACAAGACAAGGGCGTCTCGCCGAAACTCGAGATACCTTCTTCTTACCAGGGTTAAGGTGTAATCCTATTTCTCTTCTGAATGCTATCAAATGTGATTTACTGAAGGCAGCTATTGCAAAGGGGATCATTTTATTCATATGGGAGCTTTCCTATTTGCTCTCAAGACAAACTCGACCTGGGCAATAGTGTGACCTTTACGATTGGAGCATTGATAAGTAGGGCAACCACTGTCCTCTCCGGTTACAGTCTTTAAATGGTTTGCAAACAGTCCCGCGGGCTCCACCTCGCACTGTGGTTTGCATGATTCGTCTTGGAATTGAAATTGCTCGTTTCGAAGTCCAAGACAACGGCACCCGAGGTGTGTTTGCATAAGGTATCGTATAGCAAAATATATTGCGATTTGCCTCCGTTTAGATTACTGATGTTAACTTTTCCTCAGTATCGCAAGATGTTGTCAGCATTTATTTTCCGGAATTCAAGAAGATGGCATAGCTATCTTTGAAGCACGGACGATAATGGCACATTTTCAACGATCATCGTCCGACCGGTGTTCGTTTAAGGTAGTATACGTCCCGACAATGAAAGACTTAAACTTTTGCTCAAGTTTCCTAAAAGAATCTTTCAACCATTCTCTTTCAAAATCAAGAATAACCAGATATGAACTGAATATGCTCACGTGTTTTACAACAGGTTCGTTAATAATAGTACCCTTCACAGAACAATAAGATATATGTTATCACTATATGTAACAGGTTTTTTCAACTTCACACAGTACTCTCAGAGTTTAATCACTAATTACAAAACTTTATTTAATATGCAAATGAGCTATTAATTAACTTGACACTGCTCAATGCTTCATGGGACAACTAGATATCCATCAGATCAACATTTGCAGCAAGTTTTATTTAATTTAGTGCTGCGATTTTAGAGTAATGTCACTAATTACAAAGTTCATTAAATATGCAAGTAAACCCTAAATTAACTTGACACTGTTCAATGATTCATAGCACAATTAAATATTTATCAAATCAATTTCTGCAGCACGTTTCACAAAATTTGGTGTTGTAATTTCAGAGTTATATACCTAATTACAAAGTTTATTAAATATGCAAATGAACCCTTAATTAACTTTACACTACTAAATGCTTTACAACACAGTTAGATATCTGTCAGATCAGTATATGCAGCAGTTTTTATGACGTTTGATGCTGTTATTTTGGAGTTATATGACTAATTATAAAACTTCATGAAATATGCAAATGAGCTAATTATTAACTTGACACTGCTCAATGCTTCTCAGTACAATTGGATATTTATCAGATCAACATCTGTAGCAAGTTTCATCAAATTTAACGCTGTAATTTTGGAGTAATATCACTAATTACAAAGTTCATTAAATATGCAAATGAACCCTTACTTAATTTCACACTACTAAATGCTTTACACTACAGTTAGATATCAGTTAGATCAGTATCTGCAGCAGATTTCATCACATTTGGTGAAGTTATATCGGAGTTATATGACTAATTACAAAACTTCATAAAATATGCAAATGAGCTATTTTTTAACTTGACAATGCCAAATGCTTCTTAGTATAATTAGATATATATCAGATCAATATTTCTTGCAAGTATCATCAAGATTGGTGCAGGAATTTCAGAGTTATCTCACTAATAACAAAAGTTCATTAAATATGCAAATGAGAAGATAATTGACATGACACTCACAGTATCATCATAATGTTCTGAGACTGTCATCTGTGAAAAGTTTCATGAAATTTGGTGCAGTATTTCTTGATATATGTCTACACTGTCATTACCGTCTCCATAGGGAAACCATTGTACGGAAAAAAACAATATTGCATAACTTCATTAATATGCAAGCCACACTAACCAAAATCTAATCAGTTCTTGCAAGCAGCATATGGTACCTGTGTACGAAATCTGACTTGAATCTGTTCAGGCGTTTTTGAGTTATCGTGTAAACAGACAGACAGACAGACAGACACACACACACACTAACACACACACACACACACACACGGACAGACAGACAGACATCGCTATGACATTAGCCCACATGTTTACACACGTGAGCTAAAAATCGGGGTCACAGTGAAAATTTTGGTACTAGACAAACAAATAACCCAAGATTTACCGATATTTAAAATTCTAAAATTCTAAAATTCTAAACTTTATGGAGAAAAATAAAATTTCCGAATTTCGAAAAACTAAGCCGTTGTAAAGTTTTCTTACACCAAGAGCTTTAAAATGAACCCCGACAAGTGACATATCAGAGAAAGAATTGTTAAAGTTTGAGAGTCCGAATATCTGTCCCCAAGGCGCGTTCTACCGTAACCCACCTTGACCAATCTGAGATCACTTCGTTGACGGCTGAGCAGCAACAACCCGGTGTTCAGCCATTTTTAGCTCACGTGTGTAAACACGTGGGCTATTGTCATAGCAATGTCTGTCTGTCTGTCCGTGTGTGTGTGTGTGTGTGTGTGTGTTAGTGTGTGTGTGTGTGTGTGTGTGTGTGTGTCTGTCTGTCTGTTTACACGATAACTCAAAAACGCCTGAACGGATTCAAGTCAGATTTGGTACACATGTACCATATGCTACTTGCAAGAACTGATTAGATTTTGGTTAGTGTGGCTTGCATATTAATGAAGTTATGCAATATTGTTTTTTTCCGTACAATGGTTTCCCTATGGAGACGGTAACGACAGTGTAGACATATATCAAGAAATACTGCACAAAATTTCATGAAACTTTTTACAGATGACAATCTAAGAACATTATGATGATACTGTGAGTGTCATGTCAATTATCTTCTCATTTGCATATTTAATGAACACGTGTTATTAGTGAGATAACTCTGAAATTCCTGCACCAAACTTGATGATACTTGCAACAAATATTGATCTGATATATATCTTATTATACTTAGAAGCATTAGGCAGTGTCAAGTCAATAAATAGCTCATTTGCATATTTTATGAAGGTTTGTAATTAGTCATATAACTCCGATATAACTTCACCAAATGTGATGAAATCTGCTGCAGATACTGATCTGACTGATATCTAACTGTATTGTAAAGCATTTAGTAGTGTGAAATTAATTAAGGGTTCATTTGCATATTTAATAAACTTTGTAATTAGGTATATAACTCTGAAATTACAGCAGCCAAGTCAGTGAAATTGGGTACAGATATTGTTTTAATAAATATCTAATTGTACTGAGAAGCATTTGGCAGTGTCAAGTTAACAAATAGGTCATTTGCATATTTTATGAAGTTTTGTAATTAGTGATATAACTCCAAAATAACTGCATCAAATGTGATAAAATCTGCTGCAGATACTGATCCGACAGATATCTAATCATGATGTAGAGCATTTAGTTGTGTGAAGTTAATTTAAGGGTTCATTTGCATATTTAATGAACTTTGTAATTAGTGATATTACTCCAAAATTACAGCGTTAAATTTGATGAAACCTGCTACAGATGTTGATCTGATAAATATCCGATTGTACGTAGATGCATTGAGCAGTGTCAAGTTAATAATTATCTCATTTGCATATTTCATGCAGTCTTAAAATTAGTCATATAACTCCGAAATAACTGCATCAAATATGATGAAAACTGCTGCACATACTGATACGACAGATATCTGTGTTGTATTTAGTAGTGTAAAGTTAATTAAGGGTTCATTTGCATATTTAATTAACTTTGTAATTAGTGACATTGCTCTAAAATTACAGCATAATTTTAAATAAAACGTGCTACAAATGTTGATCTGATGGATATCTAATTTTCCCATAAAGCATGGAGCAGTGTCAAGTTAATTAACAGCTCATTTGCATATTAAATAAAGTTTTGTAATTAGTGATTAAACTCTGAGAGTACTGTGCGAAGTTGAAAAAACCTGCTACATATAGTGATAACATATATCTTATTGTTCTGTGAAGCGTACTACTATTAATGAACCTGTTGTAAAACACGTGAGCATATTCAGTTCATATCTGGTTAAAATTTAATCAACGTTCTTGTGAAACTCATTATTGTCATATTCGCTATTTATTTTGTGAAACTGTACTTGTAAGGCCTAACGTAACATTGCACGGACAGCCAAGTCGTTGGATGACATCTTTGTGACTCTTCGCTGAAAATCTAATCTTAGACCCAGGTAAGGCCGATGGTGGCAAAGTTTGGGTCGAGAATTTGAAAGGAGGCAGTGGTTTTGGCGCAAGCTGGTTCGGACCTCTGAACTTAAAATAATTCTCTCTAAGCGCCATCTTGGCACGATGTTTCAAAACTATTTTTATGTATGAATAGCAAAATAGTGGGACATACGATTAGATAAACAAGTAAAAACCCAGACAGGGGTGATAAAAAAGACCCAGAGATTTCTCTATTGAAAGAAATCGTTGTTTTATCAACATGAGATTACTTTTTAAGTGCCACTTAACCGATCAGCTGAAAAGATTAGACACCTCGCTTTATCCTTTATCGAGGTGTTAGCTGTTATCGTGGATGGATAACAAAACGTAAGAACAAGGTCGCCGAGATAACACGAAATGCACTCTGGGCAATATTAAATATCAGCATAATTCATTTGCAGAATGCAACAGAGTTTACCCGCCATCACCTCGCTGAAACAGTGTGTCTGATGGTGATAGATCCAAACTTGACTGTTAATCTTAAATGTAAATATCTCATTTAAATGAAGGGTTTCCACACGTAGATTTCTATACATTAGGGTTCAACTGTCACATCTATTAACATCTTTAACATCGAGAATGTGAAGGATAAGAGCTGGATCAATCTCATGCTAGTAACATCCCTGATCAATTTGGAACATTCGTCGGGCTTTCAACGAATCTCTTCTTATCTAATGCCCTTCGCACATCAGATACTCAGAATATCTATTACAATATGTATGTATGTATGTATGTATGTATGTATGTATGTATGTATGTATGTATGTATGTATGTATGTATGTATGTATGTATGTATGTATGTATGTATGTATGTATGTATGTATGTATGTATGTATGTATGTATGTATGTATGTATGTATGTATGTATGTATGTATGTATGTATGCATGTATGCATGTATGTATGTATGTATGTATGTATGTATGTATGTATGATGTATGTATGTATGTATGTATGTATGTATGTATGTATGTATGTATGTATCTATGTACGTATCTATGTATGTATGTATATATATGTATGTATGTATGTATGTATGTATGTATGTATGTATGTATGTATGTATGTATGTATGTATGTATGTATGTATGTATGTATGTATGTATGTATGTATGTATGTATCTATGTATGTATCTATGTATGTATGTATGTATGTATCTATCTATCTATATATTCTATGCATGTATCTATGTATGTATCTATGTAGTTATGTATCCATGTACTCAATTCAATATTTGACTCACGAAATAAATCAGAATGGTATCTAATTGTTTCGTCTTGCAATGCATTCATAAGGTAACCTCGGGTAATGTACCATGAGAAGTTCTTTAAATGTTCGGCCTTGCAAATATCGATATTTTACGGGCCCTTCGGAAATGGCCTGGTCCCTGGGTTAATGCATATGCATGTTGATTTTATCATCGGATTGAACAGAACGCCTCACGGTCACTGCACACATCAGCTGACAGTCATGTTATGCTGTCTAGATAAACCACTTCAGTCTCGTCGACCACAGACGATTGTCTGTGCTTTGACACATTTGGAAATTGATCAGTTTGTACCAGCATGTCGAGTCTGTTCAATTCTGGCATCGTAGCATTTAAAATCAAAGATAAACAACGATTAAAACTATAAGGTTATAATGAAAAGTCGCTGTCTTATGAAATGTTTGAATTTGCATGGTCATCCAAATACAAAAGTGAAAACATGGGGAAAAACATAATTCTGTAGTTTCCTTGGCGGGAAATGAGAGGCCTAAAGTAGCAGACTAAAGATTTTTGCGTAATCCTTTCTGAACGTAAAATCTCTCGGTGAAAATCGATCGTATCATTTGTTACACAACAATTCTCACTATATCTCCTTGTATGCTGTTTGCTTGTATTTCTGGGCCAGAG
Organism: Ptychodera flava; assembly: GCF_041260155.1. NCBI lineage: Eukaryota > Metazoa > Hemichordata > Enteropneusta > Ptychoderidae > Ptychodera > Ptychodera flava. The sequence continues at coordinate 26,831,732 of NC_091939.1, forward strand.
AGGCGGTAGACAAAAAGTGTACACTTCGCGCCTTAATTAAAAAGGCCAATCGCTGATATAAGACTCCTGGGAGAGTGTTGAAATTCAAGGTATTATATCAGTTTTACCAACAAAAGCACTGTGTGAAAACCAATATTACTTTTGACAAATGAATTCAAGTTCGGACTAAAATTCACATGTCATCACCGACACTGAACATTGCATCCCTCAGGTTGTACTGACAAGTTGAACACAAGGAACTTTCATGGAATGTTTGAAGTGGAACAAGAATCTTTTTTTACAGATTGAACAAAAATAAAGAAAAAACCATCAAAGTATATAGCCGATGTAGCTTTAAGTTTAATGTAAAGAAAAAGTAGCTCGAATTCATTGCACGAGCATTGAATAGATCTAACTTCTCCCAGATGTATTCAAGATATTGCATAATTATGTGTTCTGAGAATTGTACCCTAGTTACAAGATTTTGAAATAGATACAGCTATTAGATTACTGGTAATTAAATTACAGGGCGAGTTTCTTGTTTCATAGAAAGTAATATTGTTGCTTCAATACCAGAGATATCAATTCTACTTGATTCACTCTAGAAGGATCAGGCTAAAATCGGTATTGAGTATTTGTTGTACTGTATTTAAAGGGAGGGGTCATCTCGTCTGCGACTGGGTATATCTAAAATTATGTATTGAAACTTAACTGCACTGGTGACCGCGGCCGAAACAGTTTCATACAGACAAAGGGACGAAACCAACGTTTATTTGACAAATTCTTGCATTGATTGGAAAGCTACAATACTGGTGAACTATGAACATCCATCAAATGCTGAATTTGCTTCACATTTACACATTCATTGTTAATTTCTTTGAAGTAGTGGCGTTTACCAACAAGAAAGTCGCGCAGCCGCAGACGGGACGACCCCCTCCCTTTAAACGTCGACCATGCCCGATTATGACGCTGACCTAAGGACAAATACGAAACGCGGTTGCAGCATTAAAATTTGGCTATCTACAGATACAGTAGATATGAAACAGACAAAACTGAAAGTGATGCATCTCCGGAAAAAAAATTGGCAAGCGTCCAAACTCTGAGATCTCCCAATAGCATTCTCATTGAACGAATACTAGCTCAGCCATTAACAGAAATATAAATGTTTGGCTTCGAAGTAACAGTAATTTCTTTCTTCTAATACCACAGGTTGACACTCGAGACAGAGGATAAAGCACAGGCGAAAGCTTTTCGCAGAAAACCAACTCCACTCATCAGATGGGAATTCTAATCGCCTTCTACACTTACCAGCATTCCCTATGATTAAAACTTGATAGGCGCGTGTACACGTAATTGTCACTCTCCGTATCTCGAACAAAATCCACAGTGAGTCGTACTTAATGGTTAAAATAAACTGTGACCGCGCCCAAATTGTCGCTTTCACGAATGGCAGATCCTATCATCCAAGGTCTATTGTTTGCAGGTATCTACTGTGAGGTCGATGTTTTTTCAGAAAAATAGACGCATGACCTTGGGTTTTGCTTTCTACACCAATTAATAAATCTATTTAGTTATAGGCAGAGGGAATCCGTTTTCAACCATGGTCTTGATACATTGATGATGATGATGACGATGATGATGATGATGATGATGATGATGATGATGATGATTCATACCATAAAATACAGAAGCCGAGAATCCCACAGACTGATAAAAATACTCAACACAGATCAAAAATAGACTAATATTGGAGCAGGATGGAATTATACGATCGCCACTGTAAGTGCGTATACTCTGGCGCAATGAGGAGATAAGGTTTTGGAACTTTTCTCGTTACGACGGGATATAACCTTAAATGGATAAGTAGCAATTTTATGTACATCTGATGCTGTGCTGCTTTGGGACCGGTACAATGTTGGATTGTGTAGTTGAGATCCAACTGAAATACTCCCTGAACAAGAGTAAAAGGTTGAACACAGCGTGAGTCAAACATGTTGTGAGTAAACTCACGCAAGTGGAAATTGAGAATTGTGTATTTTAAATAAGTCACGAGGGTTCAATGATAAATTATAAACGAGTTTCAATAATTGCAAATTTAACTTGACTGCACTCACAGAGTGAGTAAAATTTGACTCAAAAATGGACAGCGAATACTCAACGTTTTAGTATAAAATACACTTTATGCATGTACAATTATAGGATACTCTATCGAAACAGAAAACGTGTACGTAGTAAATGAGCATGCGCAGCTCCTACTAGCATCGACTGTGATTTTATGTACGTCCAGTGCTGTATTCCACTTAAAACACCTGTGAGCCTGGTCGATGCGGTCGACCAACATAAATTCCACACGCGTAGATCAATTGCAAATGCGGAACAGCTTCGGTATTTGTTTCGCGTCGATTAACTGAGAGTCCCCATGCGTTCGTTTCTTAGTAGCGGCACGTTCCGGCAAAACAACAGAGTTAGCCAAGGGCGCACCTGCTTGACAAAAGTCGTGCTGAACAAGCATGGACAGGAACGAGTCCCCGGAAACCGTCTGAAATTTGATATTAATCGCCTGTGTAAAACGCACACTCAATTAAATATGATATAATGTGGGAATTACTTATATTAAGTTACTTTGGACGGAGGGCGGGGGATATCACTATCTTCTTTTCTTGTTAATATGCGATGCGGGCAATACATTGCCTAAATGGACCTAACTTGAAATAAAAAAGCTTCACCCATCACTGCACCAAGTTGTTATTGTAATCACCAGTGAGTTGGTTGACAATCTATATTAAGGGAAAGCAAATAAAAAGGCAAGTGCTCGTATCCATTATAATTTGATTTCATTAAACAAGATGTCCGCCAAGTTATGTCTCAAATTTGAACTTTAATATTACTCATATCAATACGTCTCCCAAGACATTCTCTAACATCCATAGCATCTAATTACATGCTATATGTCCATAAATATTGTTGAATCTATTTGTTATATCAGAATGCGTTTTTCCCTTCTCTGTTTGTTTTCGATATGCTTGTCACGTATTATCATTCCAATATTAATTTGATTAATGCATGCGTCATGGGAATAGAACAGCCTGTTGAAATGATTATTATTGGACATGTATCTTCGTCAATGAGGAAATGTTTATCTCTTTGACCCGTTTTATCTTGATCTCTTGCCTTTTGATATATAAGCTTTCTCTCTCTCTCTCCGTCTCTGTCTGTCTGTCTCTCTCGTGTCATCAATCTACGCTTGCGTTCTTTCTTACATCTGGCTTTTCTCTTTCTTCAGGGCTTTTCTTTGCTTTTCTTGGCTACAGCATTGATATTTTTAAAAGGGAAAGCGTTGCAGGTATGATCGTGTTCGTCAGATTGCAAAGATTCGGTTTGTTACCGCATTGTTACAATTTTTTGCAATTTCATCGCTCGGTGCAAATACCGATTGTAGGTATGCTGATACAGAAGGAGGCTTGGTTGGATTTCGCACTTCCAAACTTTCGTTTACGGGGAAGGATTGGGGGAAGGTGGTTTAAGGCCAGACGTAATTAGTTGCGTTTACCGTGCGCATGTTTTAATTACCAAGACCCCTTAATAGGGATTTCATCGATTCATGTGTACAGTCAGACGGTTACATGTCGTCATTGACGTACATTAAAGCCCCAGAGCTGCTAACTTTCGATTGTTTTTTTCAGTATTTTTTATGTTAAATCAATTGCAACTTCTTATTCTACTCCCCAAAGAATGTTGAAACACCCACTATTTAGCTTGTCAACTTAGCGTCTATATGTGTAAAATGTATTAATATTGTTTACATTTGAATTCTAGTCCGGCCCAGAAGTCGGTTTTCAACAATAACAATGCACTTTACAACCATAGGGGCTGAGTTGACAAGCTGGATACTGTGTATATCAACATTCTCTGGGGAGAAGAACAAGGAATTATGGTTCACATTCAAAATAAAAATGGTGAAATTATCATCAAAAGTTAGCAGCACTGGGGCTTTAACTTTGTACAATGACCCATACGGTTATAGTTCATGGTTGTGTATATATATTGACAAAGCACTTCTTGTTGTACGATCATGAATATGTGCGCAGTAATATTGCTACACGTTTTGATATTGTGTATGCATGTGCAGCAACTGGCGACTATGCTTTGTCAGTCAGCCAATGTAATTTTGAGCCGTGAAAGCATCGTGGTGGGCGCTAGTAATGACATGGAAATTCGTTTGGAGTGGCACAGTTACCTGGGCTACGTTCTCCTGAATAGTTTCTAAGCAAGGGAAATGTGTACAACCGTTGATTTGTATTATTATCTGTATATCCTGGTAGGAAAAATCAGATACCGTTTCACTGTTGCAGACGTGATTTTGTTAGGAACTTGCCTAAATTAGAGTCGACACATTTCAGAAAATGCCTTGCGGATACTATTGAAAGTGAAAATTGTATGAACGGAGTAAGTTGAAAGCGTTTATGTGAAGTCACGAAACCAGTTCAGGGCAGTGCTGTTTGCGCGTTTTTCAAGGTTTAGTGCGCTAGATGCCTGCACACAGCCTCAGTGAACGCAATGGTACAAAGTAATACAATCGGAGGCCACTGATAAGACGTGCCTACTTCGGCGCACTTTGATTTCATGCTTACAACTGAGCCCGACATTATGCGATAAAACTGAAATGACAATTTCTCGGTCTACATTCTTTAACAGTGTTTTTGTTGACTTTTTATACTATACCAAGTTCTTACTCACCGTGTCTTGTCACGAAATGTACTTTGCATTCAATGATGGCGTCTACTTATTTTAAGCCTTACCTAGAGTTTTGGCGGTCTTTCTCTCCGCTGCTTTGATGGGATCCGATTTATTTAGAATTCTCATCTTGCACAGCCGCAATATCTTCGACTCCTCTTCGACTCTTCTCGTCCGGGGCCTCGGCGCGTGTCTCGGCGAATTCTCCAAGGCTGTGAAGCGACTGATTTTGGTGGTGACGTGCCCGACGTCTGAGAGGTGCACGAGCTTGGTCGAAGACCCGACATTGGCGCCGAGCGATGCCCGACGCCGGAATTCGGCACCGCGTTTGGATATGCGGTATATTTTGAAGTAGACGACGGTCAGCACTAGCACTGGTATGTAGAAGGAACCGAAGGATGAATATATTATGTAGACGTAGTTCTGGTTGTGTTCGCAGCTGAGAGGGTCAGAGTTGCGCTTCGGCCAGCCGAAGAGTGGTGGGCAGGCTATCAGAAACGAGGCTGCCCACACTATAGATATCATCACGGCCGCTCGTGCCGACGTCTGCTTCGAGGCGTACTTAAGAGGTGACGTCACCGACCAGTATCGGTTCAAACTGATGGCACACAAGTTCAGTATAGAGGCAGTGCAGCAACTGACGTCCAGGAATATAAACACATCACACAGCTGTTTCCCGTAGTACCACTGGCCGCCGTTCAGCTGGACCAGGAGGGCGAACGGCATGACGCTCAGCGCCAGAATCAGGTCGGCGGCCGCCAGCGACGCAAAGAAGTAGTTGTTGAAAGTTCGCAGCTTGGCTTCCAAGACGACGGAGAGGATGACAAGGGCGTTGCCAAGGAACGTGGCGACGATCATCAACGACAGCAGGATTCCGGTGACGACAGACTGCCAAGGCGGGTCAGCGGCCATCAACGTTGACGAGTTGACGGAGGAACTGTTCATCTCGCTGGACCCACTGTCACCTTCAGCGGAGTCGTTCACGTAAAACTTGGCCAGCAGGTCCAAATCCTCCGGTCCAGACATGCTGTCATAACGCAAAATATCAGTGTTGTACATGATGTCTTATTGTTCTTTTAGTCGGACTTTCTGATCCGAGGCACACTTCAAGCCGTATAGCGACAGTGGCAGCGCTCGTATTCCGACAATCGCTCACCCATACACATATACACAATCGTACGCTCGTATCCGCGAAGCTTCACAAATGTTCACCTGATATCCTTGCTTCTCTGCTCGCTGTCGCAAATTTTGTCATTACAAAAGCTGGTGCAAAGTTGATATAAATATTACTCTTCAATTCGCGGACTTGCGTTTATACTTAATGAAAGTGCTAACGAAAGAATGGCCGTCAGAGTAAAAACAATAAATATATATACATTACTCTATTGCCGTATCACTTTATCGGCCGCGTGTAGTTTTACTGGGACTCTGGTATATCCGGTCTGTTAACTGTTGTGTCATTAGCAACACTTACTTGCCGTTCATTCTTCGGTATCATTCAGTCATATTCCACAAGTCTGTTCATCTTCTCAGCTTCGATACGTACTAGTCGACTGTCTTCCCACTCCTTCGCGAAACATTTTTACGCGTCGTTGCATTATCATATCCTTACAGCGGCTATAGAAACGCCACCTACACAGCGTATAAACTACTCGACGCTACTGAGCAGCAATGCACTGCGTGGATACGCACTGTATCGTGAGACCTTGGATAATGACCGCTAGGGGGCGTGCCTTATGTATTTTACATCAACTTCATGCATCTCCAATAAATACGACTTTAATTTGCATTTGCCACCCTCGGCCTTACCACGCACCTTGGATGACTGAGATGTTTTGTGTCACTATAAAGAACAACAACATAAGAACGCAAAGTAAGAGAGAGAGAGAGAGAGAGAGAGAGAGAGAGAGAGAGAGAGAGAGAGAGAGAGAGAGAGAGAGAGAGAGAGAGGATGTAATTCCAGTAGACGACGTATACCAATGTTTAAAGATGGTCCATACAAAAGCCCATGTCACCCTACATAATGCACAGATGCTGACCAGTGTCAGAGCTATACTGAGCAACCGTGTAATGGATCTATAAATCGACTTTCCACAGAAAAAAAACCAAACCCATGAAACCCTCATGGTGTTGTCATGGCATCGCGGTAACTCACATCACGACCGAATGATGTACATATATACAAGAAACATTTTTTTGTCAATCGCCGTCGAGGCGACGCTGCCACATACAACGGGTTGATCATCTCCGCACCCTCGTCAGACGCGAGCCCCGGAGTCAAGACCGTTCCCATCCTCGTAGTCTGCAGAAATTCCCTTCTTCTTCTTCTTGTGATATACCTATTTGCCTTTTCACCAGTTCTCTCCGTCTCGCTTCAGCTTCAGCGTCATAGCCATTTTGCAGTTTTTGCTGTTTTTTATAGTGCCCAACTTTGCTTAGTTTTTTCAGTAATTGATCATCATTTGCTATTACGCATTTGTCTGATTTCATTTATGCTTTTCGTCTCAAAATTTGAATTGATTTGATACGTGCTTTTCTGTACAGGAGTTTAATTTTAGTAATAAACGTTCATTTGAAAAATCAAAATCTTCTTCTTCTTCTTCTTGGGAGACAACGATACATATCACAGTAATTCGAGCTGATTTATTTTAAAAACGCGCAACCGGAAAATTCGACATTCTATTTGATTACACTTATTTTTTTAATCTCTTTCACATCATCATTCTGCTTTGCCGTTGCCAAGGCCAGAAGATCCAGTCGGTGATACTCAAATTGCGTTCAGATAAATTCTATTGTCTGTGATGCCTAGCAACAGAGCAGCAGAAGAAATTGATTCTAACACTTGCATACAACAAGGTGAAAAGGGAGGAATAAAATTACATTTCTCCTGGCAGTAATTCGAACCCATATTTTTTGTTTCTTCCAAATATGAATACCCGAGTTAAGCAAAAGCAAATAGGCTTATTTCAGATGTACTTGTTCCCTAGGGAGAAGTTTAGCTAGGCTAATGCGGCGGGAATACTTTTTTAAAAGTGTGAATGACGTTTTAAGAAAAATAAACTAGATAGCTAAGGCGTAGCTGAGATAGAAATCTTTCAATTCAATATACATGTCCCTCATGCTTGACAGAATCTCATCAGAACCATCATTCTTCGAGGGGAAAATATAATCGTTACTGAGATGATTGGACAGCTCTGTAAATATTCATTTCGGTGCTCAGTCAAACGACAATTTAGCGTAAAAATGAAAGCAATGGCATTTTAAAGGCAAGACTACTTCCATACTCTCTGGTGACTCATATTTCGCTACGAAGCTTCTTACGTCTGCCGTAAATCGCTGTGTCATCTATGGTCTGGCTAAGCCATCCCCAAGGCAAACGCTAGTCTCACGTTGCCAAAGAGGGACCGTGAGAAAGTAAAAGGTGCACCCTAATTTGGGAACATTGGAGTCAAAGAATCATCACTAAATTAACAGAAAATCAGGTGTACTGTGATAACATTTTATTATCCTGCTTTCCGGAAAGTACATTTCAGCTCATATGCATATAAAGACCCATGATTTTAACATTTAACCAAAGTGACCGCTTCGAAATTGTTGAGTTTAAGCATCAGTTGTTACAGGTAGACGAACTGTGTGCGCTAAAAAGTGGTTCAGAGAAGTGGGATATGTTGCAATGACCAATCGAAAACCTAATGATTAAGCAGCAGATGTTTCTGAAACCATCGGCAATCAATTGTCACCGCTAATAGCTAAAATAAAATGTAGATGTTTAGATTATATTGAATAATTAAATCATGGCATATATGTTGTGATAGATCGCGCAGCGGGCCGCCGAATGTCACGTACATGTCACTGCAATAGTACAAAATGTTTTTCATGGCTAAACAGTCGCTGGTATTTCGATTTCACAATGCTTGTGACTGTTTCATCAAACGCCCCGGATAATGCCCAAGTGTCTACAGGAAGACAATGCACTCTTAGTGACGCAATACAAGAATAAAACATCAATATTTTTTTTAATTTGAATGATCTAATTTTGCAAGCGATAAAGTATAAAGTTATTAAGAAAACTTTAAAAGTTCACAAAATGAATTAAAAGGCATTTATATTTTCGTTTGGTGCGAAAATATATGGCAGCCGTTATGACTGTGTCAGGAGTCACCGTCCTGGCACACAGAACGCTGGGAAATTAGGTTCAGCGACCTAGCGAGCGAGGCCATCAATACATTTCGATTTCGATCTTACTTTGCGCGAGCTTAAGGGTTCAGCTCTACTGTGGTACTGCAATCAATGCATCATATGTCCCTGCTAATCCGCAGAAATATTTGAGATAAAGTGTCAGGGGCTAAGTGTAGGCAAACTTGAAACAGTCATAACTGTTGTCATATGACTAAATTTTCATTTACATCTGTAAATATGCCATATTCACGGCTTTTTTATGAAACCATATTTAGAAATTATTACATTGAAACCTTTCTGTGCATTGACTATTTCCAAGGGATTTATGACTCGGCTAAAAGTACCCGAACAAATTAACCCACTCAGAGTGCCTCCTTCCCTTCTGGACCAGCTTCACGTTTCCAGAACTGTAACCTCGTGCAAGGATTGAAGGAGTCCTTTGACATTAATCGACATGCGCAATAAGATGACAGGGCACGTTACAAGTAGCATGGTGCTAGTTTTCGGTCGATCAAATAGCACAACTAGATTTGAACAATTTTTGAAGAAGCAATAAGAGTATGGCGCGGATGTATTGTGCGTATGCGTTGCTCATATCCAATGTTTGTTACAGTGAAATTTCCCGTAGAGGACCTATGGTTTTGCATTCCAAAAGTTTCAAACTTTTGATTCTTTAACTCTTATATTCTTTTCCTCAAAATAAAATAATGTGGGTGTGTTTTGCGTTTCCTGAAACAAAGAAATATAGTATAACGTCGAGAGTTTGAAAGTGTTTGTGTTTTTGTCGTCGACATACTGTCTGTGGGAAGCATACCGGATATTTCCACCAACGTTGGCGGGAAGCCCTCGGAACGAAATTAATAATCAGCATACCGAACAATGCGACCGACGAAAGCCCACAATTAGAGGGCTACATTTTCTCCTATCGCAGGCGTTCTCTGGAGATATGCTACGATATATGTCAATAAAACCTTTCACGCCCGCAGTCCGAAGTTTAAGTCCTCCAGGAACACGCCCTCTATGTTTAATAATGCATATATATATTGGGTTAGTCATCTATTACAACGATTGTTATGTTGGTTCATGTTACATATCAAAAGAAGCGACATGGCCTTGTACAAAATGTTACCCTAAAGGAAGGGTATATAAATTTCCAAGATACTAGTGTGAACAACAGTAAAAGGTGGAAAATTTATGTTCTACATTCCTTGTGAACAATGCGACGGTCATTTTCAAAAGCAGAGATGAGAAATGAAACTGTAACATCGTATTTTGTGTGAACATTAGAGATCAATGCAGTGTAAAAATAAAACTTGATAATATTTAATATTTTATTTTTGAAGAATCTAGAGTAAAGAGAGAGGTGAGGAGGAGCAAATGACTTCTTGCGAAATCAGAGATATAGTGTAAGGTAAGAGGAGATGCCGCAGGTGAGAAGAGGGGTCAGGTTCAGAGAGAGAGAGAGAGAGAGAGAGAGAGAGAGAGAGAGAGAGAGAGAGAGAGAGAGAGAGAGAGAGAGAGAGAGAGAGAGAGAGAGAGAGAGAGAGAGAGAGAGTATGTGAGTGAGAGACAGACAGACAGACAGATGACAGAGAGACCGAGAGACACACAGAGAGACGCAGAGAGAGTCAGTCAGGGAGAGACAGAGAGATATGGACAGAGAGAAACAGAAAAGACCGACAGACAGAGATTGACAGACACTCAGACAGACAGACAGAGACACAGACAGACAAACAGACAGCGAGAGAAACCGACAGAGAAAGAGAGAAGGCAAAGACAGACACAAAGTCAGACAGAGAGATAAACAGACAGCGAGAGAAACCGACAGAGACAGAGAGACAGGCACAGACAGACACAAAGACAGACAGACACAGACAAAGCCAGAGACCGAGAGACAGACGCAGAGAGAGAGAGAGAGAGAGAGAGAGAGAGAGAGAGAGAGAGAGAGAGAGAGAGAGAGGAAGAAGAGAAGACTTCAACACAGTGGGCACAGCAAAACACGACCACATGAAATGAAGTCTACGTCCTATAGAAGAAGGATTAGAGAATGAATAACACATAATACTTCTTTACGAGATATTTCACGGATTACTGCACGTATTTGTGACATAATACACGTAATACAATGATCACGCCGTGTAAATAATTGATTCTTTTACTCGGTTCCCTCGCGTAGACATCAAGTAATCCTCTGGGCCTCTTGTGATGCCGAGTCATCTTGTCATACATGCGTGGTAATCTTGCAACTCTTGTCATTCACACGTGTAAATCCGATATAAGATACAGTATACAAGGTGTACTTGACTTGCTAATCGATCCCCGGGTCAAGAGACTAATCCTTTGGAAGGGTTCAGAAGATTAAGGTAGTTTACAATATTTATAACCCTCTTATGATCATCCCGACGACACGTACACATACATACATACATACATACATACATACATACATACATACATACATACATACATACATACTTGGTCATTACTCTCTTGAAATGGTTCATTATCAAATTGAGGCACTAAAAATTATCCTCGTTTCATAGATTACACAAACTTCAAAAAATCAACTGAAATTTCTTTTTGAAGTATCGGCTAAAGTACTATATGAGTGTTACCTAAAGAATAATAATTAGGTGGTAAGTGAAAAGTTCACGAATCAAAGAAATTCACTGATGATTTTTAGAGGGAATTATATCTTTTGAAGATTGAATTGCTGCAGTGGCTTAGTTACAACTCAAAGCTCGTAACACCGTTGAAGACATCAGTATTTAACATTAATATGGCAACATACATGAGTGAGTCGTCATGGCGACTAGAATTAAACCCCGAGGACATTCTGTCTGTTCGACGGTGACTACCTAATGGCTTTTACGACTTAAGGAATTAGACGTGACAACACTCAGTTTATTGCAAAGCAACCATCTGCCCTTTGACCCGGTCCCAAAACGCCATCTGCGACAAACGGAATATGGCGCACCCAGGTAAAAATGCACGCATGAAATCGTCGAATTTATTAGATATCGGGCTTTATTTGGAATTATTTTGCCATACACTATAATGAACGAATAGTAAATACATACACACTAAATCACTATTAACACATCCTGGCGAAATCTGTAGAACTCACGGCCCGTTTAGGGGCAAACATAATAATATTGTTAAGTAATTATTACATATTTGGCATACATATTTTAGTTCCAGTTTTTAGTACTAGGCCGCAAGTAACACGGTAAATTTATTATTATTTGCAAACCATGGGTTCACATGATTTTCACTGCTTGCGATCGTTTATGAACAATTCCGTCAACTTTGAATTACATGTACGTTGTGGGTTTCGCTCATTTAGTTTTTGCTGAGTCGTCACTGTCAAAAGTCGATTATTTTTAGAGGAAAAGAATAAAAATGTATTGGAGCACGAGTTCGCCTACCAATAAGTCAAGCAAATATACCGTTAAAACATTATTTTACATTTTTTTTAATCGAACTTTAATGTTAAACACTTAGCAAAAGCTAAATTAGTGAAACTCAAAAATACATGAGCATGCAGGTGTTGTATATTAGCCCTACAAAGCAATAGGCCTGGAATGTAAAGAATGGTACATTACTATTTATATACATATAACTTGTACTCACCTTGTCTTACGTGAAATTAAATCATTATTTTCACATATACTTACGGGCTAGTAAATTTCATATGTAAATAATTTAATTTATTGTTTACTATTTGTAAACAAGTGGTAAATTATTAAGTTAGACCGCTTAAGTGCAAGAGGGCTTTCATAGTTTACATATAATACTAGGGGACTGATTTTAAACAAATAAAATATGTGCATTATTTCATTTCTTTATGCAAAGATTTGTATATAAGTAGGGTGTGTGGAATATATACCAAGAAATTATTCAAACTTTTATTTATAAAAAAATTGATATAGCTTAAAACTGACTAAATAATGAATTTCTAACATAACACGGCACCTCATAATGATACTTACCTCCTTCATGGAAGCAAGATTCCAGTTTTGATGAATTGCGAAATTTATTAAGCACTAACCAAAAAATGAAGTGGCTCGTGTGACCAACTTCTGGTTCATTTGTTGTGGTCGTGAATAATCTTTGTCGGCCCTGCCTCCCCCCTGACTCTATGCATCTGCCGCTGTTTTCTAATACGAGTTTGTCTGTCTGTTTTATTGCCTCCTAGTTCAATGGCATGTTTTTTGTTTGCGGCGTTGCCACTTCCTCTTAAGTGCGTCATAGCTAAAAAGTGGGGCATGGTCAAAATTCAGGCTTCAGGGCTTCCGCGGTTAGCTGCTACCATCCACTCAAAAAGTACAGCTCACCAGGAAAATCCTACAGTTCAGTCATTGAAAGTTTGCTCCCGGACACACAACCAATTTAGCTAATATATGATTTCCTGAGAGTGACCGTACGCATGCCGCGATGCTAACAGACACTGTTGCCATGACACCGGAAAATCCAAAAGGTATACGGACCACACCGAAACATGAAGAGGAAATTCACTCGCACCATTTTCGTGTTCCGGGAGAATTTCTGCGGATTGTAAGCGTAAGTGGCATTTCTCTGAATTCCTGAGCCGGAGGGAACATAAGCCGTTATAAACTGACACAAGGGAATTGACGTCACACTTCTAATTATCCTAAATCAGCCGGACAAGTGTCAGTCGCATTTTGACACTATTAAGTCTCACCTTCTCGGAAAGTACTACTTGGGCAAGTCTTCTTTTTTGTGATGTTGTGTTCAAATTTCACAGCCGAGAGAAATCACTAGTCGCAGCGGGTACAATTACGACTATGACCCTTGCCTAGCAACGAGGTCGGAAAGCGATAATATTTCTATATACTATGATGCGCACGTATCTAGGAAATCGGTAATTCGGCCTTTTCGGGGCAGGTAATGAGACAGGACATTTCTGTGCGGCGGATGGATCGAAGGATTGATGAATAATACTATTATGGGTGGATGAATAAATGGTAGACAGGTATGTAAGTGGGTCGATAGGTCTGTGTAAGGATATCGACAACTAATTACTAAGTAGATTGATAGCTGGCCCCTTAGATTGCATGATGTCTGACAGATGGCTGGGTCGCTCGAACTTTGGAGGGTATGGCGCACATAGGCAGATTGCAGGTGAGGAGATATCGCCCGACAGACAGATAGACAGACGGCGTGATTTTTCTAAGCATGTTTGCACATCTCGGTTGTTGCGTAGAAACTGTAATTGCTCATCGATGCATAAGATCGCTCTAAAATTAGCAGTCAGATAATGCATTGAACAGTTCCATCTGTCATTAAAGAAGCATCTTCCCATCGTGTCTTTATGGCTGTAGAGGGCGCTGGTTAACTGCCTGTTCAGAACTGATACTGCTGCATCGTTTTTGAATACCCATATGTGAGAGTGAAAGATATGAGGGAAATTGACATGTATATCATACATTATAAGGGAACGGAATTGTAAAAGCATTATCGTAATAAAAGGTAGCCATACCAAGAAACGACAATTATAATAATCTAATGTCTGATTTTATTTGTTGATCACTTCTACCTTAAATACAAAAACTGATACATAACAGGTTCTGCTGCTCATGACGGAATGAAGGTGACTTCTCTCTCGGTGCAACTGAAATATAATATGATTTGTGCGAATGGATGAACACGACGTATCTTTTGAATAAGATGATAAGCATATTTTCCGACCCTTTTCAAATGGTAACGAACAAAAAAGCAGCATCAAAAGTGTCAAAAAGCAGCAGATTGACTCCATGGCGCTGACAATAATTCGAATGTTTAATATTCATGATCGATATCTAACTCAACAGATGGAAAAAACATTTTGTGGAATCCCTTGACCCTTTGCCCTTAGTCCCTTAAAAAGCTATGTGGGGAGAGAGTTGCAATATGTATATGGAGCAGTCGAACGCCACACAAGAAGAGAATACTATCGACTTTCTGTCAAATATAACTACAGCTGAGGTTGGCATTGGTGGTCTTAACATTAACATTTTTACCGTCCTCTCATAGCCGTCTTTGTCGCGACGTTCCAGTCAACGATGAAAGGAAATACAATCAATAAACTTACAGGAGTAATTGTTTATGCAATGTGAGAGATGCCTGTATTCGATACATTTACATTATATTGACTCTCAGACTAGTAATATCACCTGCCACCCTGCAAAGGCAGTGAAATCTATATTGAGCCAAAAGCCTATTTTCACTGACTTGGCATGTCTCATATAATAATTGTATAATTGGTTTATTTACCCGATTTGAAAAAGTCAATTACATGACACATGAACTGGAGAGGGAGAAAATAACAATGTAGGGGGTAAATGGGGAGTCGGGAAATAGCTTACAGCTAGTCTAGCCCGAACCCCGTCATGGTAGCTTGTCTGAAAAAAGTTAGCAAAGGGGGCTCATGATAACAATAACAAATAGTTCTTTAAGTAAACAAAAGAAAAGTGCTGAAATAATTGCAATATCGTAGAAGATCACTAAATTACTACATGGCAAAAGTGAAATCTGTTACTGATTGATCAAATATTGTCTAAAAGTGTGTTTGAAGTTATGGAGAGAGTTTGTGGACTTTATATGGAAAGGTATGTCATTCCAAACTCTTGCTCCAGAAAAAGAAACAGCAAACTGGCCTGAATTTGTCATTGCATGATATGGACGTAGGTTTTGAAGTTGACAATTTCTAGTATTATAGTCATGGCAACTGACACTGAAGTAATCTGATAATATATGTGGTGAATGCTTGTGAATCAAGCTGTAAACGAAGGTACCTAGAAGGAATTTATGGAGTTTAAAAACATCGAGAATATTAAGTTCAGTGAAACAAGGAGCTGAGTGGTCTGTGGTTGATTTGAACATCATCGTGCGAACAATCATTTTCTGGGCTGCTAAGATACAGTTTAAGCGTGTAGAGTACGTACTTCCCCAGACTTCTAGGCCGTAGCTGATGTGGGGAAGTATAAATGCATTGTACAAAAGTAACAAAATGTGCAAAGGTAAAATGGATCTGAGTCTGTACAAAATTCCACATTTCTTCCGAATAATCTTATTTATCTTATCAATATGTTCAGACCAAGAGAGATGCTTATCCAACAAAATACCCACAAAAGGGGCAACATCAACCTCTCTGATTTGCTCGTCACGGATGTAAACAGAACCCGAGACATTCAGTTTCTTACGTCGGCCTCTAAATATAATAAAATTTGTCTTACTCCTTTTTATTGTCAGTTTGTTGGAATCACACCACAATTGTATATCGTTTAAGTAAGATGATACAACAGTAAGGTCTATAAAATCTGAACCAGAGTAAGTATGGAAAAGATTGGAGTCATCAGCAAATAAACGGAAATCAAAAAAGGACAAGCATTTGGAAGATCATTTATATATATTAAAACTAAAGTCGGACCCAACACTGATCCTTGGGGTACACCATGATGAATGCTAAATTTCTCTGACACATTGTCATTTAATTGAACAAATTGAGAACGGTTTGATAAATAACTTTGTATCCAGTGTAGGCAGGGGCCCCTAAACCCATAATGCTCAAGTTTTGACAACAAAATGTCATGGTTTATGGTGTCGAAAGCTTTACTAAAGTCGATAAATACCCCTAAAGTAGAATTTCCTTTGTCAATTTCATGCAACAAATAATTTACTAAGTTAATCAAAGATAACTTTGTGCTGTGCTTCTTTCTAAAACCATACTGATGTTTGTACAGTATGTTAAACTTATTAAGGTATGAGGTAAGCTGCTTGTTAACTACTTTTTCGATGACTTTACTGAACAATGATAGAATAGACACTGGTCTGTAATTCCCAACAAGTTCTCGTTTCTCCTTTTTAAAGATGGGCGTAACTTTGGCAATTTTCAAAGCGGTGGGGAACACACCTGTTGAAAAGGAATCATTTATAATATGGGCCAGAGGTTTTGAAATGACAATGGCTGCATCAATGAGAAGTCTCGGGGGCAAATTGTCCCATCCACTCGCTTTTTTGCCATCTAAATTTACTAAAAGTTGGTGAACCTCATACTCTGTTACTGGTTGGAGAAAAAAAGAGTGCGTCATTGGCTTACTTAGGTAATTCCTAAAATCGTTTGCAGAATGTGGAATATTTTTTGCCAAATTTTCACCAATATTTACAAAAAAGTGGTTAAAACCCCGTACAATATCAGCTGGGTCAGTCAAAATGTGTTCAACACCATTTGCCTCAACCTGTAGGCGGTCTGGTATTTTATCAGGGCTGGTTTTCTTACCAAGCAATTCATTAACAACACTTCACATATTGTTACCATTATTTACGCTGAATAAATTAGCATAGTAATTCTTTTTTGCATTCCTTAGAACGCTTGTGAGAATATTTCTGTACGATTTAAAACGACAAACTGCCCTGGGATCATGGTGACTGGAGATAACTTGGGCGTACAATTTACGCTTGATGTTAATAGATTTCTTTATAGCCTTAGTGATCCAAGGATTATTTTTCTTTTTTGTTTTAACAGTTCTGACTTTCAAGGGAGCATGGCGATCGCATACCTGAGTAAAAAGATTGTTAAACGAATCAAAAGAAATGTCGACACTGCTATCACTGGTGTTAAAAACGCTATCCCAGTCAACATTATGTAGGTCAGAAACAAAACTGTCACGATTATAACGCCTGAAATCTCTCTTATAAAATGACTTTACAATTGGTGAATGAATGTGAAAATTATCAAAAATACAGAATACTGGGAGATGGTCTGAGATATCTGCAATAATTGTACCAGCATTTATCTGACAAGAGCTAATATTTGTATAGATGTGGTCAATTGTTGACCTAGATGTACTTGTAAGCCGAGTAGGTAGAGAAATTAACTGCTCAAGGTGAAAACATTGCATTCTAGATATGAAGCTTCTAACATTGTGGTCTGATTTTGTAACATCGAGATTAAAATCGCCCATAAGGATACAATACTTTTGTCTAATTTAACGGTACAAAGAACATCAGAAAGGCTGTTTTCAAATTTCTCAATATTAGTACCTGGTTTGCGATACAATACACCAACAATGATACGATTTTTAGTACCACAGATTTCAAGCCATACTGATTCCGAATGCATTACATTGTAATTCAACAATTTATAATCGAGGGAGGAGTGCACATACGCACCTACTCCACAGCCCCGACCTGTGTTTCTACACTTAAGCTCAAGAGAATAATTTGGCATATAAATAAACTTGGGTTATCAATTCTCCAAGTTTCTGACACACCAATAACATCGAACGTACCAGAAATACAGTGATTATACAACAGACGTACATCATCTATGCTATTACCAAGAGATCGAGCATTTACATGCGATACAGAAAAGGAGCGGCCGAATGTAGAGCTGAATTTATCATTTAAGGCGGAGGGTTCTAAAGCATAATTATTAATTGCGAATATATCATCTGCATCATTTTCGTCAAGGTCAAAGATCATTAAAAATAGAAAAGCTTACTGTTATGAACTGGACTGGTTTCGAATGTGGCAGATACAGGGGTACAGAAGGAAAAAGAAGGCAATTCATAAATAATGTTCACTACACAATTTTCTGCAAGTCGTCTTCATTATTGATGACAACAGGAGGCGATCCTTCTTGCTTCCGCACATATATTCGTCCGTTAAATGTCCACAGGAATCTGTACTTCAGTGACTTTCGTTTTTCGTTAGCTTTCCCCATCAGGTTGCGTTTGAACGGAGTGTCATGTAAAATGTGCTCAGCTTTGCAGTTTGAGCCCCCTGAAAATCTGCCAAAATATGGTGTTTGTGTGTGTGTGTGTGTGTGTGTGTGTGTGTGTGTGTGTAAATCAACAAAGGTATGTTCCATTCAACTTAATGTCTGTATAACAACTGAAACTGAAAGCAAAGAGTCATTTCTGATCGATGTCCAGGCTGCATTGGCAGAGGCGAAAGCTGGCTATCTGAGGGCGCACTTTATCCTGGCGTAGAAGTCAGGCAGTTTAAAGGAGGTAAAGAGATGATTTACCTGAAGGTATAGATACTCTCTTTGACACATAACGTTCTATTCTTTATTTAATTATTCCCCTTAAAAACCTGCTGCTTTAAGAGAATGATAACAAGATTCAAATTGGTCGAGAAAATTTGTTCTTTTATTGTCTTGTTTCATTATGACCTTTATGGAGACCCTGGTAGAGCTCGTGACGCATATGAAGACGTTCGAGTGATACACAGCAAGTCCGCCTTCAAGCCTGTGAGACAGGGTTCTCAAGGCAAATTCTTCAGATCATTTCAGAAGTTCTGTGGTAGATATGAAGATGTAATGTCGAAATATTCAGCGTCTGTTTCTCACGGAAGTGTAAGAAAGAAGTTGATAATTTACTGGTCTAGGGCATAACACTCCTGCACATCTCAATTTTCAAGCCTGGTAGTCCTTATTAAGAAACCTTCCGGAGAATACCGATTATTGGCGATTACAAGAAAGTGAAAGCCTATCGTAAGCCCGATACCTTCCTCATCCCTAACTGAATAAATCCATTGAAATCCACTGATGTCTTGTTTGTAGCACATTGTAATAGCGCTGTTCATGGTTACAGGTTTGTTATTAAATATAGCTAAATAGAGATTTTGGATATATGACTTCAATTCGAGCCAGTCGTCCTTCTTAAAACAACGATAATGTCCATGCTACAGGTATTTCGGATTTGTTAAAAACGACATCGTGTATTCGGAATGCGCGACTGAAAATTCGTCCAAACAAATTTCTGTGTCGTCTGTGACATTTCCTTATAAGATGGACTCATCTTAGAATAATCAATAGGAGAGATCTTCACATACTTGAAGATGGGCTGGCATTATTAAATAAAGTCATAATGGTACATATTTCAGACTAAAGTTATTATGTGGAATCATGACATCAAAAGTACCCCTCTACCGTTTGGTGTATCATACTGCAAGAGGAATATATCATGTGTGTGATATTTTTATCTTGAGCACTTAACGTCAAGATTTTTAATAAATAGCCATTCGTTTCGTTAAGATGGTTGGACACAGAACGGTCATTACTGTAGAGTTTAGTATACAGCTTGTAATGCCATAATTCGTATTACACACTTCGTAACTTCCTCTTGAACGGGTCTTGACCTATAGTGTATAAAAAGGGCACTACGCATGAGTAAGGTGAATGCTTTGAAGTTTTCTCACCCCTATTTGAGTGCAAATTCAGTAACATATTCTTTGTACTCGTGGCAACTTGCTCCTCGAATACGAAACTCTAAACTTTGCTCTGATTTTGCCATTTGTAGTTGTCTTTTATAATATTCGGTGAAAACACAGCCACATCGGGCATCATTTTGGATTGGAGAAGCAAATTACATTAAATTTTACTTAGTTTTGGAACGACTGCTGCTCTCTGTGTTGACTCCATGGGGAAAATTAAAGATTTGATTTTCAAGAAAAACAGACCATCAAAACTGAATTTTGCTTGAAGATTTCAGAATCGACGAACGCATCTCCAGGATCACAACCGAGTTTTGATACTTGTAGTGAGTTCAAAAATATATCCCAAATCCGCTTTTGCCTAAAAACTGCATTCCACGCGTATAAACAAAATCTGCGTCCAAATTCAACAACTTGCTGAGGCCATTTAAAGAAAATTCTTTGTTTGCCATCCTTAGATTTCTGAAAAACCTACCAGCCAGCCAGGCAAAAAAAAAGACAAAAAACTCAAGTGTAATAACAGAAGCACATTTTTTATTTGGTTTCAGGAAAAATAATGTTTTTATTTGTAATAGTGTTAACATTGTGTTTGTTTTCTTAGTTTCTCTGAAAACCTACCAGCATGCTGACGGCAAACAAAGAATTCTATTTGAAGCGCCTGAGCTTATTTACTCAATTTCATTCATTGCAAAAAATAAAGCAGTTCCGACAGGATATAGTTTACCACAGTGCATATAAAGGTACGGTGATTTCACTTTCTGTATCAAAGATTTTTACGAGCAGCAGCACACGGAATTCTCGGTGTAATTACCGTTCACCGCTGACACGTCTCATTAGTTCTGGCAACTAAACTCACGTCCCATGTCAAGTTCTATGTCGAGATTTTATATTTTGTCGGTTCACAGATTTGAAGTCGGATTATTTCCTTTCAAAGCCTGTTTGTTATTTACCCAAGCTTGGTAGCCTCAGCGACCATATCAAACGTGCCAATAAAATTGATCAGAGAACTTTTCATTGCTTTACACCTTTATTTGAAATACAGAGAGTCAATGATAATGACGAGTGTTAATAATAGACTGTCTCAAAGGCATGCCATTAAACAAGGAGTAATGTCAACTAAAGGTGACCACTAGAAGAGGAGAAATCTTCATATTCGTCTTTTACTCTTCTCATTCGATCACAGTTCTGAATTAAGAAAACATGATTAATACTATAAGACGGTCGACAGCCGCTTTTGCCATATAGGCCTTTGACGGTCAGTCCAGTTCGATATGTGTCGCTTGACAGGAGCCCTGATCCACACGGAATGTCACAGAATATGTATAACGCATTTTATACAGCGCATTAAGTATACACGACTAGCAATCTTAACGCAGGCGTGGAAAAGCCTAATCTGTACGATTCAGCTCATCTATTTTAGTTTTAATTTACGAGATCACATCATCCATTACATCTACACAGTAACATGCAGTTCATCCATTTACATCACGTATTTATCTTTCATGTCGACTGGTTTGTAGTCATGCATACGCCACGTCAACGCTACAGGGTGAAAATACGTATAGCAGGCAACCGTGCTGTCCATTATAGAAAGTATGAATTTACTCACTTCTGAAATCGCGGCAAGAGTCGCATGTGCAGTGAGCCGCAGTATTTCCACACCATCCGGCTGCGGAACAGCAGGGGTAGATACTATCCGGGTCGCATTCTGCAGGACTCCCGTTTGGGAGAGGAAAGCCCGGACCACATCGTAGATCGTCCCTCCAACAGCCACTGTTGATACCTGTGCCTGTGTGAGAGAACATATGTAACGTGGAAGTTGCTACTATACTGTAGGTCATTAACATTCCGGCACTTACAAATAGTATAACACATACGTACGCTAATAATAAAATCAATACACCTATAAATCCATTCGTCAATGCATGCATGGATGCATCCACCCACCCACTCAATGCATGCATCCATTCATTAATTGATCCATCCATCCATCCATTCATCCATAAATTCATCTATCAATCCATACGTCAATTAAAAATTAATTATCTCTGTCATCATCAGACAGTATGATTATTATAGAGATGTATAAAACACACATAAGAGATATAATAACTTCACAACTTTCCGTAAAATTACTTTAAAGACATAATTTATCACTAACATTGTTCAACAATTGACGTTTATACTGCTGTACGTTTGCAATATTTGCACATCCAGTGCACATATAAAGAAAGTTATATCTTACTTACTGTTGAATTTGTGTAGGTTGTGTGTCAGTGTTAAAGTACGTGTGACTGTCCTTCATTAGCTGTGCGGAATAGTCACTGTCAAAAACGCACTTTCTTAGGGATGGACCATTAGATCTTGGGAGGGGCAATTGAAAATTTCTAAAAAATTTAATTTCCAAATGAGAAAAGCTGTTCAAATTTTTTTTTCTGAGTAAATTTTCATATATATAATTATTTTAGATCAACGCTGTCTGAGGATACAATGTACATCCATATCACTAGCGCAAGCGCAAATAAGATTGTGTGCTGTAAACCCAACATACATATGACCTGGTGATTTATATTGCTGATAGATTTCGCGAAATGTTGCAGATCATCTAGCGCACTGAATGTCCAAGAGTACTGCCTTATACTGGAACAGAAGGAAATGAAGAAGTGGAATCTGATTTTTGCACAACCAATGGCAGTCCATCTGTCCATCAGGTGTGGTGCGAAGTACCACAAGCGACCGCGTAAGCGGTCGTTGGGGGAGGTCAGGAGGGGTGTGTCCCCCCTCCTGCCGTTGGAGCTTTTGAAAAATAGAGATTAAAATGATGTCATTTGGTGGCACTTGGGGAGTATTTTTTTCAGATTACACATCTTCCTAAGAAACATGGTCTTCTTGGTCCTCAGTAGCTTTCAGTAGTTTTGAAAATTGACTGTTTGGGTTTCCTGGCTTCCCTTTCTACTGCATGGTGAAATGCGTACATTCACCCCAGCAAACATCATGCATATCTCATGATTTACAATTGATTTTGACAAGCTGAGAAGCTGTTTGCAAAATATAGTGAAATTGCATATTTGGGTTTTTAGGGCAATTTTTGCCCTTTTTTGATCAAAGCATCTATTTCTCTGTAGCAGCATGTCCAGATTGATTGGATGTGTATAGATGTTGTGAAATTTCAATATTCGTCTTTTGAGGGCAATTTATGCCGTTTATGGTAAAAAAATCCGTATTCACTGAAAGGGCTTGTCCAAAATCTTTGAAATTTGCTACATAAGTCCCTTAAGATTTTTTCAAATCATGCTCTTTTTTTGTGATGGAAAAATTTTTCAGATAATTGTCATTCAGCATTTGCTACACACAAACGATTATTCATGCAGATTTATTCAATATTTGCTATAGAGAACCTTCAAAGTTCGTGTGTTTTTGTGTTGGGATTTGTTGTATAGATGGCATTCTACGTAGTGTATTGTTAAATGTTAAAAAATGTGTTGCTGTTGTTTTTAAGGCTGTTTTTTGAGGTTAAAAAATTGAAAATGCCTGTTTAAAAGCAAAATAATACATAATGACTTGATATGTTGTTTTATCATTATTGACGTGTTTCTACTTGTTCACCCCCCCCCCCCAAATGAACCTGATGTGGCCTGCATCTGTTCACCTTGATCTTAAAAGGCAAATATAACTTTCTGTCTTTACAACCATACCATAGTTTCAATGTTTTACCCAGTGTACCTGCTTGGTTTGTACGCAGGAAACAAGTAGAAAACAGGCTATATAATTCTATGATTTTCAAGTGATCAGAATACAAAAGTCCTGAAAAGATAAGATAATCAAAACTTCCAGTATAAGGGATACAGTCACTCTAAATGTATAAATTAAAATAAAAAAGCGATCTAGCGGCCGATATAGCTCCGCTGTGTTTATGTAGAGAATAACTATTTTTGACACATGTTGATGAAGAGGGTGGAAATCTTTGATAGCTCAATGCATTGGCCAGAAAAGTGGCTAAAATAGCTGCAAAAATACACAATTGAAGATTTCATCATACTTTGAATATGTCATATCGGATAATCCCTACATGTCAACCAAAGCTATCTGATGAGTAGTTTTTTGAGAATAAAATTTTCTGACCAAAAATGGCAACAATTGCCCCCAAAAATAACAATTGCAGATTTCATCATAATTTCAAAAGATCAAATTTAGTTCATCTATAGAAACCTGTACACCAAATTTCAAAGCTGTTAGACCAGTACTTTTTGAGAAACACATTTTTTGACCAAAAATTGAAAAAATTGCCCCAAAAATACAAAATTGCAGATTTCATCATACTTTCAATAAGTATCATTTAGTTCATCTATAGAAACCTGTATACCAAATTTCAAAGCTTTCAGATAAGTAGTTTTGGAAATACACATTTTTTGACCAAAAATGGCAAAAATTGCCCCAAAACTACAAAATTACAGATTTCAACATATTTTCAATATATATTACTAAGCTCTTCTGTAGAAACCTGCATACCAAATTTCAAAGCTGTCAGACCAGTACTTTTAGAGAAACACATTTATTGACCAAAAATGTCAAAAATTGCCCCAAAATTACAAAATTGCAGATTTCATCGTAATTTCAATAAATATGATTAAGGTGATCTGTAGGAACCTGTATACTAAATTGCAAAGCTATCAGATGAGTAGTTTTAGAAATACACATTTTTTTGACCAAAAATGGCAAAAATTGCCCCAAAAATACAAAATTGATGATTTCATCATACTTTCAATAAATATAATTTAAATCATCTGTAGGAAACTTTATATCAAATTGCAAAGCTATCAGATGAGTAGTTTTAGAAATACACATTTTTTGACCAAAAATGGCAAAAATTGCCCCCAAAATACAAAATTACAGATTTGATCAGAAATTCAATATATATTACTTAGTTCATCTATACAAACCTGTATACCAAATTTCAAAACTATCAAACCAGTACTTTTTGAGAAATACATTTTTTGACCAAAACTGGCAAAAATTGCCTTAAAAATGCAAATTTTGCATATTACTGCACAATTTGGATAAATCTGAAAAAATTCATCCATTGGGACATATGTACCAAATATCAAAGCTATCTGACTAGTATTTTTGAAGAAGTAGATTTTTAAAGATTTATTACCAAAAGTGACAAAAATTGCCTTGAAAATACAAATATCCAAATTTCACCACGAATTAAAAAATCTGACTGAAGCCACCCTTAGTAAAGTGAATATCAAATTTCAAAGCAATCGGACAAGCGGTTTCAGAGAAGAAGATTTCTTTACCAAAAACACCAAAAATGCCCTAAAATACAAATATGTAAATTTCACCACGATTTTAACAAAGTCAAGTGAAGTCACCCCAAGTGAACTGCATATAAAATTTCAAAGCAATAGGACTTGCGGTTTCAGAGGAGAAGGCAATTGTTGACGGACGACGGACGACGACGGACGACGGAAAATCAACCTATTTGATAAGCTCCGCGTCACTGACAGCGGAGATAAAAATGTGCCTGGAGGATGTACCTAAAATACAGAAAGTTGCTTTCTGTTGGTAAAATCTAAAAAAAAATCAAGATCTTTTAAGACCTTTGCAGATTTTTTTTACGCATTTGTATTCTTATTTATTTTTTATTTTATTTTGCAAACTAGTTCAAAGAATTTTTTTATAACTTTCTGCTCTGAAAATATTTTTTTTCTGTTTTTGACCACCCTCTCCAAAGATCTAATGGTGCGTCCCTTAGCAAGGTTAGAACCGACTTTAATATAGAGATTGCCATGTATAGTCGGATTGCTTTGGTCGCTGATTTCTTTGTGAGGTAAGTAAGTACCGTAAATGTAGAGTTTGCATCCGATAGAGACATTACTGATTACCTACGAGCACATACCACACACACAAACAGAAGCTATATCTTACTTGCCTTGTCCGTATACCTCTAATTCACAAAGGTAAATTGCACGAGTGGCACCAACTTTTGTCAGCGTTATATATCTGCCCATGACAGCGCCAGCTTCACAGTCCAAAATTAACTCTCCCTTGGGTTGAAAGACGTTATCTTGTATTCTAACACACAATTCACCATCACTATTCTGCTCATCACTAACACTGATAACCGTGTTTCCATAAAAACCTTTTAAGAAAATACATATCACTCTGGTCAATTTCTACAAAATGACATCGTGTTTTGTTTTGGTAGACGTTGTTGCTACAGACCATCTTTATGTATGAATATGATATTTGTCAGCTGGCAAAGTTATTTACATTTTGATATGCGGGATGTAGTTTGTAAAAATTACAAATTTGTAGTGAAGCGTGACAATAGTTTGTGCTGTCTATTTCAGTAGTTATTGTGCTCTTCGTACAGAATACTTACAGCCACCCTTCGATAGAGTCTGCGTACAATCATTCGGAAAAACTAGTTTTACTGCTTGTACTAGATGATCTTGTCCCAAATCAATCTGAAATGAAGGTCGGTTCACAGCTGGACCTGAATCTGCACATGTGTCAGGTATCCCGTCGATGAGATAGGGTAGGGTGTGTAGCGTGCCTTGTTCTAGACTTATCCCAGTGACTGGTTTAGTCAATGCGACATTGTTTGGACCTGAAATTGTCAAAGTTGCATTTTCGTATTTTTTATACACATTTGAGGTCATAGGAAGCATTGCACCTCACGTTCAGTCTTTTGACCCTCTAATGTTATGATGACAAATTTACTTTTCAAAGGCTGGCATCATGGACACGTGTAAGGATGTTCCATAGAATGACACAACACGTGCAGACTTATTGAACCAACTTTATAGAGATGGCCATGAATAGTCGGGTTGCTTTGGTCGCTGAATTCTTAGTGTGGTAAGTCAGTACCGTAGATTTACAGTTTGCACCCGATACACACATTACTTATTACCTATAAGCACATACCACAAACACACACAAAGTTGTATCTTACTTGCCTTGTCCGTATACCTCTAATTCACAAAGGTAAATTGCACGAGTGCCACCAACTTTTGTCAACGTTATATATCTGCCCATGACAGCGCCAGCTTCACAGTCCAAAATTAACTCTCCCTTGGGTTGAAAGACGTTATCTTGTATTCTAACACACAATTCACCATCACTATTCTGCTCATCACTAACACTGATAACCGTGTTTCCATAATAACCTTTTAAGAAAAATACATATTACTCTGGTCATTTTCTACTAGTACACAAGTGACATCGTGTTTTGTTTTGGTAGACGTTGTTGCTACAGACCATCTTTATGTATGAATATGATATTTGTCAGCTGAAAAAGTAATTTAAATTCTGATATGCGGGATGAAGTTTGTAAAACTGACAAATTTTTTAGAAAGGGTGATAACGTTTGTGCTGTCTATTTCAGTGGATATTGTGCTGTTCTTACAGAATACTTACAGCCAACCTTCGATAGAGTCTGCTAACAGTCATTCGGAAAAACTAGTTTTACTCCTTGTACGAAACGATCTCGTCCCAAATCAATCTTGAATGAAGGTCGATCGACACGTGGACCTGAATCTGCACATGTGTCAGGTATCCCATCGACGAGATAGGGTAGGGTGTGTAGTGTATCTTGTTCCAGTCTTATCCCAGTGACCGGTTTACCCAATGCGACATTGTTTTGACCTGAAATTGAGGCATGTTCATAATGTTTAGACACAGAGGAGGTCATTGATTTTCTAATCTCGCGACGGACACAATCCTTCAAAAGTAGGTGTCATGGAAACGTGTGAAGATGCGCCATAGAATGATGGCCATGTAGTCGAGTTGCTTTGGTCGTTGAAGATGTTCTCTTCTATGATACGACTTATGCAAGAAAGCGATAAAATCTCTGGTTTGTGTACACAAGAAATTAATAATAGTGTATGCATACTTTAATAGACTACGTAGAGAACATATTTCTTCTGCATCCAAGCCAAAGTTAGCAATATCATTTTCACGTGATAGGTGATTCACTATAACAAGTTACTGGTATATACCGACTCCGAACTGATCAGAATTCCCACAATGTTTAATTGTCAATGTAGCGGAATAAGGGAGCCTTCAGTAATTACAGGGGGTGGGGGTGGGCCGGGGAATTTCGCGCACACCTGTACCGTAAAATGTGACCCTCCCCTATCCTCCTGTCTAAAATGTGACCCTCCCCCTTGTCCGACATTCTAAAACTTGACCCCCCCAGCCAACCACTGCGGTATTCTCCCCAGGAATAACTAAAACAGTATCAGCTAATTTACATAACAATTGGTTAAATTGTTATGTTAGGGACAAATTACAAAGGGGATGACTGGTGTTTTGGAGGGACAGTCGCAATTTATCACGCAAGAATTTTTGAAGAGATATGGTATTTCATACATTTGAGGGAGAGTCACCTTATTTTGTGCAACTATAAGAAGGCAAGATGTGGCTGATTTAGTGCTTCATCCAAAAATATCAAATCATACTACATGGAGTCTATCAGGCAAATTATTGATAATTTACCCCCACAAAACATGCTATATCTGTATATTATATATGTTTGATTATTTAAATGTACTTTGCTTGAATAGGGAAGTAAAATGTGCATTTCTGTACAAGAAATTGATTTCTGAATTTCATCTAAAAAGTTGGTTCACTATTCATTGCGTCTATGATAAAATTATGAATAATTTTTTCCAATACAAAAATAGGTAAATCTTTGCATCTGTGTACTCTTCATTGTTGATGTTAATGTTCTTGATTAGACTAGAGTGGTTACAAGTCTATGGTTGTGTAAGAAATTTGATTTTGGAATTTCACTGAAATGTCAATTCACTATGCATGGCGGTCTATGATGAAACTATGAATAACTTTTTTTCAGTACAAACTTAGATAAATCTGTGCATTTATGTATCAGTGCTTGATTATTCAAATTATTGTTCTTGATTAGACTAGAGTGGTTACAAGTCCATTGTTGTGTAAGAAATTTGATTTTGGAATTTCACTGAAATGTCAATTCCCTATGCATGGCGGTCTATAATGCGTACATATTTCGTTGGTGATTTCCTATTCAGTCAAATATCACATGGACAATCAAAGTTTTAGCCATAAAATCAGCTTCTGTCAAAAGTGATCCTCCCCAAGATAGGTTTATAAAAAGTGACCCTCCCCTTTGAACTGTTTTCTAAAAAGTGACCCTCCCCCAAATTCCCCTGGCCCACCCCCCTGTAATTACTTAAGGCTCCCTAAAGTAAATTGATATTTGAACACATAAATATGAAAGTAAATATGATGACGTAAAAAGTTGGATTTGTACAGATGCATCATTGAGAGGGGTATTTCGATTTACACCTTACAGTGAATTTCAGAATAGCTTGGATTTACAACGTGCTTGGGTGATTAGAAAAACGTTTCTGGCGATAGATTTTGCAACAATTGAACCCAATACGACGTCCACTGTTCTCACGTACAGAACACGTTCAGTGTAAGACACATCAATCGTTGTACTGAACCGTACACATCGTACAGAAAAAAACCTATCTTTAGCGTTCTGTCCACTTTCATAGTCGGGATATGTGATAAAGGCATTAAAAGAATATTCAAGCAGTAAGTGTACGGGCGAGTTTTTCAGTGGGAACGCAGCAACACTGACGATGCTGACTTGATTTTTTTCATATGAACTTTGTTTTCTTACATGTCGTGTATTTACTTTATTCATATGACTTTTCGGGAAGAAAAAACAATATTATAAATATTGCTCTTCTTGCATTTCTCTCGTACCAGCACGCGCAGAAGAACTCCACGTCTCAATTCGACTACAATTGCTTTAAAAAGCAGAGAAAATTATAAAATCAATGAATTATCATAAAAACAGCATATCATAAGCATGCATCCGAAAATTTCTTTTACAAAATTTAGTACATATACGTTGAGGTAAAAAAGCAACTGCTGGTTGCAGATAGAAACCTGACACATTTTATACAACTTTAGAAATACTGACCATATGACTTGCGCGTACCAACTGCAACAACCAGCATAAACAGCACGAACTGCATTCTTCTTGTTCTTTTCCTGGAGTAGCCATTAGATCAAGAACAGAAACATATGAAAAATACACAAATCGATTAGTGAGCACACGGACGAGGCAGATATGCATGCTTACAAAAATAACTGAAGAGGGCAATCATAAAGAAAGTACACGCACACAAATCCAGGCAAACTATAAGTAGAGGTTGAGCAAATATCGGATTTGAATGATATCATTTTTGATTCCTTCATCCGTGTTTTCTCCACGTTAATAGGTGACTTAAACATATAAAAGAACTTAAAGAAAAGTGCTTCATCAAACCTCAGGCATTGCAATCAATGGAAAGCCTTTTCCTCTGAATGAGAACATCGGTTGTCTATGATCTTGGGCGACAGTTGATTAATCTACAAAATTGTCGAGCATTTGTTATTGTTATTGGATTAAGTGTTTTAGTATTTCATTGTATGAAGCCAACCCTTTATGGGTTTGCCAGATTCTATGACTGCCATGCATATGGCAATATATGAACCACTGTAAATAATATCAAAGTTCTATCTTAATTATGTGAAAATGAGTATTTGTTCGAAAGATTTTCGAGTAGGACAACGACAAAGTCGTTTACAAAAACAGCAAGAAACAAAACCTGTAGCCCCTGTAGTTGATGAGATGCACTGAAGTAGGGCACAGGTCATTCAAGGTCATCCAAAAGTTGTCAAAAATGTTGGTAATGGCTCGTTAAATCTGTAGCACTTGTAGTTTCTGAGATAAATGATTTTGCCTAATTAATCAGCCATGGAACATGTTGATTAAATGACTTGGAAATATTATCAAAACCACAAGGTCAATGAGCTTGAAATTTTGTGAAAACATTTTGGTAATTTGCCCAAAAAAGTGTCTAAACAGTTTTTAATCGGTCACATTTGATGCAAATTAGTGAGAAAACAATGTTTCAATCAAAGATGACAGCCGGGTAACGTGACCCGTACTCGTAGGGTCAGGTGCACAACTTGAACTACTCATAAGGCCCAGTAAGCCCTATAAGTTTGAAACAAGTATATAGAGTGGGTTTTTAGTTCTACACCCGCAAAAAGGTTATGGAAGAAGAAGAAAAAAGTTGAATTCCTGTAAAAAAGGCCCCAAGGCCCAATAACCCTGGGCCCCTAAAAATCAGAGGGCCCGTGCAAAAATAATTACTAGAGAAACAGGTTAACTAACTTTGTGATTCAAAGTGGCCGCCATACCTGTATTAACTCCATGGAATAAAATAAAATTTTCGATTTTCGCTAAAGTAAGAAGGTAATTTTTTTGTTACTCCAAGAGGCTTCAAATGAGCTCCCTTAAGTGGTAGATCAGAATAATCGTACAAAAATTGAGATTCGTAAATCAGAAAAGAATCGTGAAATATTGGATGTCCGAATATCTGTCCCCAAGGTGCATTCTGCCTTAAATTGACCCCTGGGGTGCAGTGCGTGTCGGCGACACCATTTTATATAGGCTTTACTTTTAGGGGTTGGGGGATTTGAATACGAGTAAATAATGCATATGTCTAGAGTGTCTTGAAGATTCCACCAAACGTTTATATGTGTGTGATTTATTTTTCAATGACATAAACTGTTTTTCAGGTTTTGTTGCATGTGTCAGCAACACTTTCTAGCTGTAGTTTGCACAGCGTATTTGCACAGCGTATTGAAATACCCGATAGAGTTACTGTAAAGGTAGCTTTTAAACGGAGAAGAAAGTATTGAAATATCAAACATCAAATTTTCCTGGAAATTGGCATTCAGCAGGGTGGTCATCAAATTTCCTTGATCTTCTCAGAGGTTCAAGACAGTGTCTTAGAGTGGGCAGTGGGCCTCATTATTTTGACCGAGGTACATGAAGAAATTGTGGGCCCTCCCCGGCAATAATAATTGAACACTCCTTTAGCGGTGTACAGTGGTCCAAGATCACAAGAAATCATTGATCAAACAGTAAAATGTCTTACAAATCTACATACGCTGGCCTAACTGATTTCACAAGAGTGGTGAGATGCATGTGAGAGGGAGCCACAAGAAGACCAATTGAATTCAGCTGATAAACTACATAGAGTAGATTGCATTAATGTTTCTTTTCTACATTATGACATGCATTTGTTATGCTTTTGTAAAACTGAGCACATCTGACATCGAAGGGCGTTCATTCGAAAAAGCAGAATTTCACTGTCCGCACACCTTTATAAAGTGCTCCCTATTTCTATTACGTTACACTGGTCCACGCACGAGCGATGGTCCTTCCGTTGGCTGGGTCGGACCCTTACTTGTGAGTTACCGCAAACTACCGGCCGCATTTTAGTTTCTGTAGCGAGGTAGTCGCCTGCTCTGAATAAGAAAACGATTAACACTACGGAACTCGAGCTACCACTTCCTGCAGCTATCCGCGATTATCGATCCTATAATTTCTGTTGTTTCGCTAAAGAAGAGCAAATTACACTAACACCAAGAAAATGATTCGTGGATGGCACGCTTCTTTTGATCACAAAAGGCCAGTCAGTCTGGTATACCTTTTGATTTGTTCCTGATAAAATAGTTTGCAGACGTCGATTCATAGGTGCTTAACGTCCGTTATTTCACTTATAGGTGTCATTCATAATATTCTTCCACGTTTTCATAGGCGAATGAACCGTCATTCTGGTCGAAAATTTTGCTCGGTGATTTTGCTGCTCCGTATACGTATACGTAATTAGGTGCGTCTTGCTTGCTAATAATATCAATTAGTAAGAATTGTGCTATGCAGGAAGACAGGCTACATTCAAGTATTCTTAAGTGAGCGTCAACATCGTCCGAGTAGAATTGTTCAGTGCTTACCTGTTTCACGGGAGATTGTCAGCGTTGATTTTAAGTAACAACGATCGATGACTTCACTGACGATAAAGATACACGAACTTATAAAGCATTCGGACAACTAAATCTTACAACGATGCGTTTCTTGATGGTACTTGATATTTTTGCTATTTATTCTTGAGATGATCTATGGTATTGCAAACTATTGGAAGTCAATAGCGCATGTAATTAATCTGATCTTAGACTGATCAGAAATCGGAAACTATATTTGTTCAACGGCATACAACACGGATTATCTTGGCTGATGTATTTACGTCGTATTTCCTTTCTCGCGAGAGTAAAGGGCTGGATTAATGATTGTTTTAAAAACCATGTAAGTGTCAACATTAAAGAAATAAGGGTATAATAAACGAGTGATAACGGAGCGAACGTGGAGCCAAGGAAAGAGCTAGATACCGTTATATATTTGAAAACATAACACTTTGATATATTTAGAACAAGGATCTATCCGGTAATCCACCCTGTAAAAAGTAAAGATATCAAATACCAACGGAACAGGTACTGTCAAATAAATATCATATTCTAGTCTTCTTGCACAAATGTATTAACAAGATTGTTATCGATAAGTCATCTATGAAATTACGCAGGCTATTAACTATTGAAATTTACAACGCCATCTTTCCACAGACACAAGAAGACGACAGAAAACACACATCACTGTATTAGATGGCTGATTTTTCCTGTTAAAATATTTTGCAGACATCGATACATAGGTGCTTGAAATCCGTTATTTCACTTACAGGTGTCATTTATAATATTATTCCATGCTATCATAAGCGAATTACCCGTCATTCTGGTCGAAAATTTAATCGGTGACTTTGCTGCTCCGTATACATATTCGTATACGTGAATTAGGTGCAGTTGTACGACTTGTTTTGTCGGAATTATATCAATTAGTAAGAATTGTGCTATGCAGGAAGACATGCTACATTCCAGTATTCTTAAGTGAACGTCGACATCTTCCGAGTAAAATTATTTAGTGCTTACCTGTTTCACGTGAGATTGTCGGCGTTGATTTTAAGTAATAACGATCGATGACTTCAGTGACGATAAAGATACACGAACTTATAAAGCATTCGAACTACTAAATATTACAACGATGTGTTTTTTGATAGTACATTATATTTTTGCTATATATTTTTGAGATGATCTATGATATTGCAACTATTGGAAGTCAATAGCGCATGTAATTAATCTGTAAGCTTGTAATTAATCTGATGATATAAGCTGATAAAAAATCGGAAACAATATTTGATCAACGACACGGATATTAGCTTGGCGGAGGTGTTTACGGAAGTACATCGTATTTCCTTTCTCGAGAGAGTAAAGGGCTGAATTAATGATCGTTTTAAAAACCATGTAAGTGTCAACATTAAAGAAATAAGGGTATAATAAACGAGTGATAACGGAGCGAACGTGGAGCCAAGGAAAGAATCGAGTCTCGGTTTGAGATACCGTTATATATTTGAAAACATGACACTTTGATATCTTTAGAACAAGGATCTATCCTGTAATCAACCCTGTAAAAAGTAAAAGATATCAAATACCAACGAAACAGGTACTGTCAAATAAATATCATATTCTTGTCTTCTTGCACAAATGTATTAAAAAGATTGTTATCAATAAGTCATCCATTAAATTACGCAGGCTATTAACTTTTGAAATTTACAACGTCAATTCAGCGGACGCACGCGTCGTAGAGTGCGCGTTCTATTGTTTGAAGCCATGATGACGCACCCAACGCTGCAATCTCTGTACGGAGATTGGGTGCGTCATCATGGCTTCAAACAATAGAACGCGCACTCTACGACGCGCGCGTCCGCTGTACGGGACCGTGTTCACTGTAAAACTTACGCCTTGGTTTTGATGGAAACCTGTCTTCACACAACTTAATGTCAGAGCTTTTAGCATGAAAGCGGACGTTGTTAGTGATGATTGAATGATCATTATATTATCTTCGAGTTGTAAGTTTTAAATGTTTGAATGTTGATATATTTACAAAGTATTTAAATATCCCAACAAAGTAATTTGAAAAGGACATATTTCTCATCAAATTGTGATTTTTCCCATTTCACATATGGGGAAGGGGTGATGATAAGCTATGTAGCATTGTAAATAGGCTGGTGATGTTAAGCGATGTAGCATTGTAAATAGGCTGGTGACCCCGTACTTTTATTTGATGCATATAATGTGTAATATCTTAACAATAATTTATATATGAAAAAAGACAAAATTGTTGGATTAGAAATCTAAATAAAGCTACAAAGTATGGATAAGGCGTGGTCATTACTTTTAAGTTTGCAATAGTTTTTAACTGTAAGGCCTCAGAAGTGATAATTTAAATTCTTATTCACATTTTCGGCGGAAAAATAGCTAAAGCTTTCATTTATTATTCGATGTGGTTCACATGTAAAAAAAAGGTATGTATGTATGTATGTATGTATGTATGTATGTATGTATGTATGTATGTATGTATGTATGTATGTATGTATGTATGTATGTATGTATGTATGTATGTATGTATGTATGTATGTATGTATGTATGTATGTATGTATGTATGTATGTATGTATGTATGTATGTATGTATGTATGTATGTATGTATGTATGTATGTATGTATGTATGTATGTATGTATGTATGTATGTATGTATGTATGTATGTATGTATGTATCTTTGTATGTATGTATGTATGTATGTATGTATGTATCTATCTATCTATCTATCTATCTATCTATCTATCTATCTATCTATCTATCTATCTATCTATATATAAATATATATTTATAGTTGTGAAAGTTCGCTTAATGTGTAAATGATCGATATTATTGTTAAAAAACTGTTAAATTAACTTGACCTGTCATATGTTCATTATCAATGATCTGTTACAAATGAATTTTGTATCAAGTTAGAGCGTGATGAAAAGGTATAACAGCCATAAGACTCCATTCACAAACACCTCTAGAGGTTTTTATTCAAACGCCTCCCCAAACAAACTTCTGACTTGCTACAATTTTTAACTCCTCAAAACAAAACTGGCCTAATTATGGATGTGCGCGCTCGTATGTTCGTGTATGTGTGTGTGTGTTCAGCTAAGTGTTATACAGACATGGCTGATTTAAACAGATTTTTCAGGATAACGGCAACTTAATCAGGCTTTTCTGCACACTGAAAATCAATGCAATTTCCTCTTAATACCTAGCAGGAATGCGACTGTAAATGTTTCGTTCTACCATTCGATATTCCCAACCTGTTTTGAGGCTACTCCCTTGTACACAGAGAAAGGCAATCTCCACACAGAGATTGAAGCGCAGTGGGGCAGCAGCGCGGGGTGGATAATTCGAACCAAGCTAGAGGGTCTCCGAGTCCCCGCGCCCCAACTGGCTACTGCTGAGACTCCCAGCTAGGTTATAATTTTCCGCGGCGCTACAATCTCTGTACGGAGATTGAGAGAAAGGCTGCTGTACGACGAGCCAAGCATTTGAACGGCGCCCTCTTCCGCCAAGCGAGGTGAGTTCTTTGGAAGCCCCTTTTTATAGTCACTTACTCCCCCCCCCCCCCCCCCCGAGAAAAAACATCTAATCTTCGGAGAGATGTTTTAATTTCCTTATTAAGCGGTGGTGTCTATGAAGTTGGCACTATTTCGATCCTTGGTGATTGATTTGATCAATTAAATTCGGGCGGTGGCCGTATATGAGTTACAACTCAAAAATTACTTAGTCGTCAAAATCTATTTATCATTGCGTCCTCTGCAGATGTTTGTAAAACGTTCTGTAGTCACACTTAGCAAAATATTTTTAAATACGTTGCATTTTATTTGAAACTACTTCATCAGGAAAAATGCTATAAAGGTACAGCTAATGGAGCTTTTGTGGGACGTATTATCCTGCGCCGTATGTTTGCGAAATAACATATTAAGTTTATTTGATTATATGCATCATACTGTCATAGCAGTATACAGTACTTTATGAATAATTAGTACCAAATTGTCGATATCCCCGTCGGTCGAGACGATGTGGTATGTTCTCATTCTCTCACTGTCTAGTTTGAAGTCCAGCATAATATGATAGACAAAGTGAACTAAGGGTTTTCACTTGAACAAAGAAGGGTATAGTTATGTCATTACCTCTTACAGTTCAACATAATATGATAGGCAAGTTTTAAAGTAAACTACACGCTGTCGCTTGAACGAAGAAGGGTATATGTCATTATCTGACAGTATTCTTATCAGTTGGTCTGATTGATTGCTCTGTCGACAATTTGGATAGCCGATGATACTCGCAGCCTCCCCCTCCCCAAAGTGTATTTGATTTCAATCATCTACAGCTAGCTTAGGCTGCATTCACAAATACTGGTAAGGGGGGGGGTGGAGCTGGGAGAATTCAGGAAGGGGGTAAAAATTGAGGGGGGGGGCGTAGTAGCGGGGACTTTGCTCTGAAGGGCGAATCAGAAAATACTTTGTGTTTCACATTTTCGGATTCCATAGTTTGGTACATGTAGGTTATTCATGAAAAATGAATAAAATCTTTATGTCATTCAATGGAGTAATAATTAAAATATTGAACTATTTTACCGCATTTTATGAATTTCATTTCGAGAAGACCTAAAAGAGCATGAAGGCCATCGAATTTTCATAAGATAAACAACAAGAAGACCTCGTAACGGAACAGAAGCTGCAACTGTAAAAGTTGATAACATTTTCAATATTTCTATGCAATGTATCAAATAAAGTTTCTTGTTGTCTTCCTACATTTTGCTGAAAGGTACACAATATTCAGAACAAAAATATTGTCAAAATTATCAAAGTTAATACAGCTGCTGTCGTACTTGTGCTGAAGGCCTTGTCACACCTTGACGATTTAGCCAGCGTATGATAACGTATGCAAAATTTGCGAATACGCTAGGCGTACGTCGAATACGTTATGGGTAAGTTTTGTGTAAGAGCACGCCGAGGCACGCTGGTATACGTCATTGTACGGCGAGGTTGTCGAAAAGTTTTGTGCATGCTGTCGAAAAGTTTGTGCATGCACAAAACTCTTCTACGTATGCCAGCGTATGGCTTATACGTCCCTCACACGCGGGCCGTAAGTTGTAATGCGCTCGTTGACACACGTTGACACACGTTACTTGTAGTAACTTACTCGAAGTGTCGAAGTGCGTCAAGATAATTGTCTAGCGTACCCAAAATGTATTTTAACCTTTATGAACACGCTATGTATATACCCAAAATTGAAAAATATATCGTAGTTCAGCGTAAGCCAGCGTTTTAGAGAATTTTGATACGTCGGCATACGCTTGCTAAATCGTCAGGGTGTGTCAGGGCCCGTGTCACTGTCAATGAGTACCGGCAGTGGCAGTGGCAGTGACAGAAATAGATCTGGCTCTGACTGCAGTTGAAGAAGAGTCTGGATCACGTGACGCTCATGACAGTGAAACAAGAATAAGCAAACACATTGAAAAAAGAATCAAAGTTTTATGTTCGTAATATTATTTAAATTTGATAAAGAAAAACGATGCGGTCACCTGCTTGATTTTCTACAAATCCCCGATGAAAAATCACTGTTTTTCACGAAAATCACTTAAAAAATCAATATTTTTCCTTAAAAAATCTATTTATTTCAAGTTCATGTAGTGATGAAATGTTCACATTCTCATTGTACAATAACAAAATTAAACTTTGAACAGTAAAGAATCTTAAATAAAATATATGTGAATAAATGCAATTATTCATTATTTCACCTAAAATTTCAGAGATTAAAAGTTTTATTTAATGGAATATTTCAATCTTTCAGTATGGTCAAATTTTTAAAACATTTATAATTAGCATCTACGTCGTATTGCCTGGTACTTTTAATTTTTTTATTCAGTTGGTCACCGTGCTCAGTTTTTCACTACTAGACAAAATGTAACCAGGAATTTCCATACAATTTGATCGTCACTTTGGTTGTTCTTTAGCGGGTGCCATTGACCCGGCCAGATTGGGATTGACTCAAGTCGGCTTAGCCTAATAAATCCAAAAAAGATTTTAGAACTTAACCTAGGAATTTGGCTTTACAAATTACTTACGACATTTCTATAACCACCACAGAATATTTATGCGTGCATCATAAAAGGTAGTGTCAAACATCTGCGCGATACATATTTTTTGCGCGCACATCCCTAATAAATATTTGGCTATATGATAGTTGGGGGGCCTTTAAAATTTTGATCATATGGATAGGGGAAATTTGAAATTTATTTTAAGGCATTGAGGGGGATCTGAAGAAAATAAGATTTCAATCGTGATTCCTCCTCGCGATTCCAACCTTATTTGTAATCAATAATGCAAACGGGAATTACAAATTGAGTAAAATGTTGAATTTGTGTTGGCTTTCCTGAATACGAATAGCAACGTTGATGACGAAACCTGCAGTTGTCCAAATTGAAATTAGAAATTAGGAATTGGCTCCGCGTGATTTAAACTTGACAAGCCCATTTTTTCGGGGTATATTCAAAGAGGGGGGGGGGTGAGTTTTTCTACACTCTCCCGGATTGGGTTAAATTTTGCACAAGACTATTTGATGGGATTGATATTTAACACGTGATTTGCAAGGCAATAATATTGAACGAAATACGACCTCACAGAAATAGAACATGGTTTTACTCTGACAGCATAAATGTCTACGTACAATACACATATGGTTCTACCAACAACTATGCTAGTGAATGCATTGCAAGGAAGATTGCCTCAAATTAATCATTTCGGATTCTGAGGGGATGTTTTTTGTGTAAAGTTCACTGCTCGCCATAGAGGGAGTTGACATACATGAACTTGAAACTCAAAGTAACATGGTCTGACTCACTGACAAGCGGTTACTCGTAGGCTAAAGAGTCATAACCATAAATGTGTATTCAGTTTTACTTTTCTTGTTCGTTTCGAAACTGTAGTTCTATTCATAGACATTTCATATATTGCCACAAGTGTATTGATATGGACAACAGTTGCAGTTATATTCATACGGAAATCCATGGCAGTTGTATCAATGCAGAGATTAAGGTTTTACTCATATCCTATCTTTTCAAACTTCATTGATTAATGGTGTACATACGTTTCGTTCATTTTGTTGTTGTTGCAACAGTTCAACGAAAAGCTTGTGTAAAATACATATCCCCAAAACCATCTTTTTATATCTGACCTCCCGAGCCGCGCTGTATAACGCAACCCACTGATTTCCGTCGACCACCCCTTCGTGAAAATGAAGGCTCTCTCTAATCTCTAATTTCAATTTGCAGCTAACATACATGTAGTGCGACTGGAGATGACTTGTCGTCATTAAAGTAGTTATGCATAACTATGGAATGCCACCACCTTAATTGTACGTGGCATTTTACCGAAATCGTCTTTCCTACTTTATTTATCGGTTAAAAATAAGGTTGGCCGATAAATATACGCGCTGAACGTGATATTCCCAATGGTGAATAAAAGTGCTAATCAAGGACATTCAAGATCAAAATTTGTTCTTCTTTTAATGTAAATGGTTATGTGAACCGATATTAACCGATATTAATGAAATTCACCCATATTTGGACTGCTATTCATTAATTTTATGGCCAAAAATGGTTAGCTTAAAAGTAAGGGATTAAATCCAAAGAAGGAAATTACAATCTGAAGAGTGTATTACCTAGCTAGCGAGCTATAGCTATCTTTTTATCACACTGACTTGATAGAACAGGAGAGCGGGATATTTCTGAGTCGTTATTCAAATAGAAGCATAGTAATTACGATTTCGTGGAATTGAGACTCGCTTGAAATCGTGCGACCATTGGTTGAATTAAACGGATATGACGTCACCTTATGCTAATAATGCTCGGCATATGGTGAGTTCGTAAGTTTGTTTCATGAATTGCCAGCTACACATTTATGATCACGCTGGTCTGGAGTTGGAGATCCGATCAGTTTGAAATTAATTAGTAACATGATAATGTCGACGTTATTGAATGCTACATTATAGCGATTATCAATACACTTTTATGTCGATTTATATCATCAAGTTACTTTCCTCGATTAGCTTTCATGAAAGACGACAATGGATGTTAATTGCCCACTTGCATTTCTCAGAAATGTAATAGACGTGGGACTAATTAATTGAGACTATACTCCACGATGGTGCATTTGAACAGCGCTTAATTGAGAGCAACAAAAATACCTGGTTCAAATAAAGTAAGGAATTAATAACATGCACCTGGTCGATATTTATCAATTCTGTGGTCCTATACATAATGAATTAAACTTTCGTTCCAGTTTACGTTGTTTTTCTTATTACTTGTCATGAGCGATAGTGGTTTAAACTACATTGGGCCAAGAAAAATAAAAAGTTTGTTTCTCATCCTCGCGCGCGTCAATTCAGACCCGCCGCGTCAACCTTTTTTCTGCTCATGAGGAAATAAAATGAATAAAAAACCCAGCAGCAATACGCGACTTTAGTGTATAACACAGTGCTGTATAAAACAGAACTGTAGACAAAATAACTGACACTAATATTCCATTCAGAACTGTACACATATGTGACTGTTATATACAGCTGTCAAACCTGTGCATTGCTGCACTAAAAGTCAAACCGCAGAACTGTTGCTATACAAAAATACTAAAGCAACACTGCTGTGCATTTCTCTCTGCGTGCATTTCTATGTCGTTTTCATATTTTTGCGCGTTCTTGTTGGTTGAAGAATAAAAAAAATTGAGAAGAAAAAAAAACCCCGCGTCACCGCATCATTTTGCAATATGACTAGGATGAGAAAGAACTTTTTATTTTGCTTGGCCTTGGTATTTATTGTACCGGGCTAATTGCATGCCTCAGTATGGTAGTGTGTGAAGAAATTTCCTTAAAAAATTGTGCCCGGTATGTAGAGAATTACTTCGACGCTCCGATTAAAGCAGGTGAAATTAAAAACAAATATTGATATATCTGCCTACTTTATTACGCCAAATCTGCCACATTCCCATACGCTGAAATTGTCAGTAAATGAGCGAACCAGCAGATGAACGATATCTGACATTACCAAAAAGGGAGCGCAGGAATGCAGGTATACAGTGCAGGGCATCAGTTTTTTGTCTTAGTTTGTATGCCGAGTATAAATAATATAGGTAGCACCATAGTGAAAACGAGTGTTTAAAGTTCTGACTCCTGCCATGCTGTGATGTTTGTCAGTTTACTGATTTATCTTACTGAATTTGCCAAGTTTAATGCCAACGAAAGAACTCTGCATATACTGCTTACAGCTGATGACAAAAATTTTGGGTCAATATATCCGTTTCACCGTGTTATTTTACTGCCCTTGATTATAAATAAGTACAGTCATTCTTTACTGTAGATTGTGACTCCTCAGGCAACTGACATCGAGACAGTGGCGGTAGTCAGCCACCGGCAGTCTCTTATACAAGTTTGCGGCGCTCCGGATATACTCTCGATCTCCAGTTTAGACAAGGTCAGATACCAGTGTCCACTGAATATTGTGAGTGGGCATTTTTCGTTTCAATGTCGATGGTTGCACCGCCATGTAACCTTTGTTATTCGATCATTATAATTCTTCTTCATAAGGGTATTGTCGTGTTCTTGGTGACGACTGCATTATACTAAACTTTGAATGAGCGTAGAATCAGACTGCCTCAGTACTTAGGCTCCACAAACTTTGAACGATAATCATGGACTGAACTTACAGGGGGCGGTGTTTTTTTTTCCAAAACGACGCTGCGAGAAAAAGTGACTCTCAAAAAGTGTTTGCAAAAAAGAGTGATCCTCCCAAATTTTCATGCACTAAAAACAGTGACCCTCCTGCGTGTCAAAGTTCGTATCAACACTATCTTAATTGACATATAATTTCTCATTTGATCTTTGAACTTTTAAAAAGTACTTTTTAACCTTTACAAACAAGTATTTGGGTGAAATTCCAATATCATATTTGTTGTTTACATCTGCTCTTTCAAACACCCTATTCTCATCACGTACATTTATATCAATTGTCAAAAACTTAAAAAAGCACAGATTTAGCTAATTTTATACTGTAAAATACTTATTCACTATTTGTTCATAGACAACAATATATAGTGAATCATCATTTTGGTGAAATGCCAAAATCAAATTTCTTGCAAGCACATGCACTTGTTAACAGCCTAGTCTAATCAAGTAAATTAATATCATATATCAATTGCCTACAAATACACAGATTTAGCTAGCTTCGTTTTGGAAAAATATTGTTCATAGTTTCCTCATGGACTAAATGTATAGTGAATCAATTCCCAAAATTCACATTTCTTGTACAGTGCCCACATTTACTTGTAACCACCCTATTCTTACCAAGTAGATTTATATCAATTATCGAACATCTATGAATGCCCAGATATTGCCAGTTTTATATCGGAAAAATGTTCATAGTTTTCTCATACTCTACCATGGATAGTGGATTAATATTTTGATGGAATCAATTTCTTGTACACACATGTACTTTTTACCCCCCCCCTTTTTAAGCATAGTACATTTACATAAATAATCAAACATATATAAATGTATAGATATAGCTGTGTGGAATAATTCTTAATAGTTTGCTCAAAAATTCCATTGTATTATGATTTGATATTTTTG
This sequence comes from Ptychodera flava, assembly GCF_041260155.1. Taxonomy (NCBI): domain Eukaryota; kingdom Metazoa; phylum Hemichordata; class Enteropneusta; family Ptychoderidae; genus Ptychodera; species Ptychodera flava. Next base: position 26,875,352 of record NC_091939.1, read on the forward strand.
GGTGAAGCACTGTATCCGCATCTTGCCTTCATATAGTTTCGAAAGTTGCGCAAAAAATAATGACCCGCCCCCAAAGGCATGATTGAAATTTCATGACTCTTCAACAATGATTGAGCAAAAAAATAACTACCCCCCGAAACTGTCCCTATCCCCCTGTAATTTCTCTCCAGTCCCTAATGTATGGTAAATATGGCGAGTAGTAATAAAAACACCAAAATATTTACAGCTACAGGCTTCAAAAGCGCGCCAATTAACCCTGAATGGTACACGGAAGATATCGGCTATAAAATATTCAAGAATGAAAGGGAAAGCGTCATTATATACAGTGTTTTGTTGTATTTGTTCCGCTCCAATTACAGGTCAATTCAATTACCCACAGAGGGTAAGCTGGCTTTCAGGGCGATTGGAATAAATTTTATAGAAATAGGCGATTTTTGCGGGTTTTTTTTGCGTAAAAATGGGGCGGGTTCGAGGCCGTGTGTGGGACTATCGTGGAACGAAGCTACCGTTTGGTATAATATTGTTAGCTTTGACCTTCGAGCGTTCCCCCCCGGCCGTCATATTTTCCCCTCCTTGTTCCTTTGTATGCACTACATGCTTATACCACTACCTCTCACTGTAATTCGTCCGACCAAGTGGCGGACTTTGGCTTACAGCCTGTCAACTTTGTATTAAAGTAGTTGACCTCGCCCCCTCCCAACACTCTGTGTCTGTCTTTCTATTATTATTACTTTATCGTACGAGTCGTTGTTTTTTACTAGAGTGTCCAACATTTAATGATACGAATAATACGCACTCATAGCGGCAGTTGCCCAAGTCAGGTAGCCTGAATTGAAACTCTAGTGACGTAGCGGTAAACTACATGTGGATGGATGCACAGAACTTTCACTTGGATGATATTTTGGTCGCATTTTACATGTACCCCCCTCCCCCCACCGTGATAAGTGAAGGCTCCCTTACACAGGCAAGATACAGTTCGCCGAACATTATAGCTGTGTGCTCGTCGGCGCGACGCCGCTCAAAGGTCAACCTGTTCATCGTACAATGCACGGTGTCGATTTATGGACGGGTCGAGTTTGAGATCAGGCCGCCTATATGTTCCCGGTATATGTTACCAGCACAGTGTATTATAAGCTGCACACGCCATTGAATTCTAAAATAGTGCACACAAAATAGCATTTTGTTCGAAACACTCAACTGCGGAGAAGAGGTAAAGTAGAGTTCAGCGAATGAATGGAAACACAATATAGCTGTAAAGGTATGTACACGCTACACTGTACATACATCTTTCCTCGTTAATTCCTAACGCTTTGTTGGAATGCGTATCTGGTATGTACGTGAATATAGCCCTGCCTATGTACAATGTACAAGCTTACTGTCGACAGGTGGTTTCAAACTGGGCGTTGTTCTGACATAAATAATTTAAATACCTGTATGCGCAAAATATGCACGAGTCAAATTTGCATTTGTGAGACATGCCGGATTTGTTTTGCTATGCAAGGCTGACTGTGTATATGTACAAATAGAAAACTTGTAGCACTGTACAGTGTCAGGAAAGGCTCCTTTCTAATTATCATCAATCTTTCTTCGCAATAAAGGGGATAGCGCCAAGCCTTTATCGACATTAAAAAAAGACTCCATACGATTGCACCAATTGCTATTTCAATATTTATTACCAAAATGTATTACAGTCTCCCGGGGAGTATTTCTTACAAAGTTGTTAACAATTCAGTATGAGCGATAAAATGTACAGTCCGTTATCTATCCTCATACGAGTTCCGCATCAGAAAGAGGTTCATTCATTTCTCTCCCACATCCGGGAGTAATCCCCTGGGGTCATGTTATGGCGGCTAAATGACAGTGTTTATAGCAACGCCCAAAATATTTTGTGTTAATATTGATAAAAACCGGGATGGCAGACGACTTAGAAAAATACAGATTCGCTTGGTTTCTTCAGTTTTCTGATATTTCGGTATCTTATTTCAACTTTTTACAGACGGCAGTTCTTCCCCAGAAGAACCACCAGAGGAAAGGTTTATACAATGCGCCAACCACACCACATGCTACATGTACGTTTTTGTCTTTCCAAAGGAGATTAAAAAATCCTGGTAGGTATCAAGGTGTAAGGTCCACATTGACTTTTAGCGACGGTATACATTCTTGCTGAATCATACAAATAGACTCCCTAAGTTGCTGTGAATAGTGACAATCGACCAATCAGATATAACCTTCCGAGCACGCTGCACATCAGCAGTTCTTGTCAGCAGACTTCAGCTTTAACTGGCAGAAGATACGGTAGGGCAAACGATGCATTTATGATGGCGATTATCAATTCTATTGCAAATGAATTGAATGTATTGAGATTGAAGATGTCATAGTGGAAAATTCGGCGAAATCCTGTTTGGTTTAGGCATTTGTCAAGTGTTTGATTTGGCTGCTTTCCGATGCTTCGCCCAGTCTCTACAAACTGTTTCAGAAGGAAAACACAAACGGTGCGCTATTATTTAAAGCGGGTGTTATGATAGTTAAAATAGCGATCGGAATTTCGACCATACTCTCGGCATGTCATAAAATAACCATGTCAATATTATTTATTAACATTTCATATTTCATAAAAAGTAATCAAATACTTAACTCGCCTGTACAGTGGCATGGCATCAGTCGTACGCTCGCCTCAGTCAAGCTATATAGCTTCCTATCGCAAGGACGCACGTCGCAGTACCTTCATGTTTTCAATATTTTATCCTTTATTTCACATTCAAAGACCTGAGGTTGAACTAAGGATTGTCTTTCGACTGGGAGAAAATCCCACGTGGTTATTCTGAATGCTTATTTTGCTTTTGAACTCGAGCTCTGTGTCTCGGTTTCATCATATTGTATAGTTTGTGTTTCTTTCCCTATGGTACGAAGAATAAGACAAGCCAACCAAATAAATAGTAGATAAACAAATAAACAATAAATAAACAAACAGAACAATATATGTGAAACCAGAAATATATACAAATTTCGGAAAGGAGTTTTGTACATATTATAGTAGGGGAAGGAGACATGAAAAACAGAAAGCTGTGCTCAGTCGACTCAAATATATATCCGACACCACCCTAATTATTTGCATTATATATATATATATAATATATAATATATATATATATATATATATATATATATATATATATATCAATATATGTATATGCAATATATATGCAATATATATATATATATATATATATATATATATATATATATATATATATATATATATATATATATATATATATATATAAACGAGGCGATCATGATGATGACCGTAACAATCTTAAAAAAGTCATTCATTTATGCTGCATAACTATGAGCTTGGAAACTCTTGAAATTGTGTTATTATTAATGTAATTTAAAGGTCAACAGACAAAATGAATAAGGTTATAGTTTGGTTTGCTGTGTCAAAATAGATGAACTCGCCTAAGAACAGTTCCTCCGTTGTTAATCATCGTGACTCCGACAAGCTTCCCAAGACGTATGAAGGTAGCACAATAGCACCCGAAGTACCATCGGGTCAAGGTGCAGCATAGAGTCGACACCATTCGTCAGCCAACCTCCGAATCTCTCAATACGTTTCGCCAACGCATGCGCGTACATTCACATTAAGAATTACTCTGACTTGCTCGTTGAATTGTTCAAATATAACGTCAAAACAAATTTAATAATCCGAATTATAAAAGGTAATAAATTACCAGGTTCTTTAGCATAAAATATCAAAAAAATATATATACAAGAAAATGAAGGACCACCTTGAACCACGAATACAATCATAAGTGGTGGTACCAGGTGTCCGGAAGGGGTAAGCGTACCCTGCTAGCATGCTACACTCGTCAAGTATGGCCCTAAAGTGTAAACAATATTTTCATCGCTCACAGAATAAAATGGGCTACTTCGTACGCTGTGGCGACGACATAGTTCAAGTTCGCGATCCACATGAAATGTGTTTCTTTTCTCACATTTTTTGTCCAGTATTGCGACTTTGATTCTCAACATATACATGGCAAATGTTACAAAATCTGTATATTGTTTGTTTATTTATTCATTTATTTAGGGGCCGAATTCAATTACTGATAAAGTGATTTTCATCGGGGCTCATAAATACACCCAGAAAAAAATAGACTACACACATATAAATAAGTAAATCACCAAGGCACGTTTCTTTTCACTTGATATGCTCTTTCAATTTACATTTTATAAATGGGTCATTGTTTGATTGATTTCAGTAAGTAATGAATTGCAAACTTTGGTGGCACGAAAATGAAAACTACGTTGTCCAACATTAAAACACATCTAGGTACATGATGATTTCGCAATCATGTACATTACCTTGTTGAGGGAATAAATAATATAAAAAATTTTGATCCTGAACCATTCATACATTTGAAACTTAAAATTGCCGTATGGCAAAATTCTCTGCCTAACTGATGTAACTCTAATCGTAGAAAATAAATCATCTGAAGGAAAAGCAAATTGTCACGCTCTTTGGGTTGAAGTGAGTGGAATGATGATGAAATGGCGATGATCACATATTAATGTGAACAGTTTTCTGCTGAAATGAATGATAGAAATATCAGATTACTTGATGTCAGGATCTTGCAAGGGGTGGTAGAGGGGGTGGCAGAGGGAAGGGGGTGGTGGTAGAGGGGGACTTGTTCCACCGGACGCTGATCGACCACAGCTGAGTCCCTCCGTGCGTTGACTTCTGTATACCTTGGCCGTATAGGCTAACCCTACCATCTCGTTCCGCTGCGCATCCTCCACGGTAAACCAACCAGAGCAAATTCATGAAATCAAAGTTACTTTACCCCACCTAGGCTATTGTAACCTTGATGAAATAGAAACCTCAGCGTTGAACTCACTGAATTTAGACCTGGCATGGACGTAAAATTTTACGTCAATCGACTTGGGGACAAAATATCTGTAAAGAGCTTACAGTATGTCAGTTTACGTTGAACCCATCGATCTCTGAGGACGAAGCTGATGCCTCGGTAGTGTTGACATCCTCAGAATCTTCGGAAATTTTAAAACCGCCGGGAATTACTTTTTTGCACATGGCCGCACTACAAAAACCAAATCCCCGACCTTGTACAAAACGAGACATAGTGTTACTTCGTTCATACAGGCAAAAATTGAAACGTTTCAGCGACTTTATTTGTGATTTTAAACACAGGGGATTAATAGTTTGGGTCCGCTCGTGTCCATACTCACAAAATTAAGCCATTGTTTTGATATTTAAGACGTCTTAATGCGCCCTCTCGAGTTCAAAAGGTGTGTATGGCCAAGCATACTGCATAACAAGATGGCTGAAACGAACGACGTCGTACTGGCTGTAAAGAATGTGAAAGAGGCTCCCCATCGAACTATCCAAAATGTTTTTGTGTCGAGTTTGTGTTTTATTCGTTTCTAAATTGTGTTCCTACATTCTTATCCGATTGTTTGTGTTAATAAAAATGTTTGTTTCGCCTCGCCATAAGCTTTCCTCACACAAACAAAACATTACCGTCCACACTAATCCAAACTTCCCTACAAATATCCGAGGCGAAACAAACATTTTTATTAACACAAACAATCGGATAAGAATGTAGGAACACATTTTAAAACGAATCAAACACAAACTTAATGACTCAATCGAATATTTTTGTTCCCAATTAATAAATCATATAGACAATCTCAATTCTCGGTTTATGGCAATTTTTGTCGACTGATAAAAGTCTTTTCATCTTCAACATTCCATTCTAATTTCACCTACGGTATATAATATCCTAACCTCCTGTGACTTTCCTTCTAAACGTTGATTTGCCTTGTGCACCAAAGAGATGCTGTATTTTATGCCAAACGATGAAAAAATATCATGTATCAGTCAGTACGGCAGGCGAAACCCGGACGGCCATACCGATTGGAGACAGAGCAGAGTAGATCGAAACGCAAACGGGGTGTTATTATAGGAAAGGCGGTGACTTATTTTACAGCTGAATAAAATGCTGTCTCTGGTTGTGTAAGTCTGTTGATCGAAATATATATTTTGTTCCCAGTTGATTAATCATGGGGGATGGCAGTCTCGATCTCCCCTTTATGGTTCGATATTTACTGACTCGTTCCCTCTCATTTTTGTCAATCAATGAAAGCATTTTCGTCTTCCATATTCAATATTACTTTGACCGATGTTACATCCTGACCTATACTGTCATTAGTTTTGACCAACGTAACAAAGATATTGCCCATGCGTCCGGCTGATGAGATGTTTTGCAAAACGGTGAAGAAATGGGGGCCCGGGAGACATCGATGTCAGTCTTTCCGGACTGTTTACATGTAGCTAATAGGGGATATCAAAGGAGATGAATCAGTTAGTTGAATAAAACATAACTTTTCGGACTTATTTTATGTCAATTTTGTCAATGTCGGACTTTTGATTCAAGAGAAACCAGAATCACCTACAGAGATGTCTGTATTAAACACGACGAACAATTGGGAATAGTTTGTTATGCTACTGTCGGTCTCAGTCGTGGTGTCTCTCCCATAAAATTTCGAAGCTATAGGTCTACACTGGTCGTTTCGATTCACAGGTAGCGGTACACCGATGACCAGATATTGTACAGTTCTTAAAACTAGTCTAAGCAATTTTACGACACTGCACTATTTGCCATCGTGTCTCTCCCCGTGAACGTCCTTGAATCTATGGACGTGACCATTGTTTTACTGCGCCCATTAGAGTGTAAACCCCTGTTCGTTACCAGCAGAATACTTTTTAAAGTTCTGTACATCAGTGTACACTGTGTGTATAAGCCCTAAACCTAGTTTAATTCAATTATGGAAAGGTATTAAAGAATAAAGGGTCGTTACAGTTGCTAAAATTGCGAGAAAAACGGCACTTTTTACTCAAATAGTCCTATTCACAAGCTCTATTGTTTTAAATCACGTCCAGTGTGTGTGCTGTTGATTTTCATTCTTTCGTGCAATTTCATTCGCTTGAAGCAATTATCCTTTCATTTGACTGCTCTGTGGGACTCTTCTGAATATGTGTTTTGGATAAAAAGAACTCTACAGTGAAAGACATAAACTTCGACGGTGATAGGTATACAATATCGGTTCTCGACGGTGATAGGTATACAATATCGGTTCGATGTGTGAAGATATACAGATTACAAGTTATTTTAGAAGTTCTCAAAACCAGTAAAAATAATTCTGCGCGCCACTTATTGATAATTTCTTCTTGTGAACGTCCTTGAATCCGTGACCGCGACCATTGTTTTCGAAGTGTTCGACGGTGGATGATCGGTAGATTAATGAAGATATATGTTACTGAACTATCGTGTGATTGTTTATAGCATGGTTAGGTAATAGACGGTGTAGTCTGTAGAGGCGATACGGCGAAATTCCACGGCCCAAGGGAGCGTACATCGCATGGTTTCTTACAACGAACCATAGACAGAGCCGTCGGTTTCCATAGCTACTACGTGAAATCCGGCCTCACCGATGTCCCGGGCCGATGTCCCTGTCCTGATTCGGAGAACAACTTTCAAGCTGCGTGTTGAGGTTCAGATGTCCGATTTTTTCATATTCAAAAGGCTTATTGATTTACAGAGAACGCCCGTCTTGTTTTTAGCTTTAACTTAGCGCAAGATGGCAATTGAAAATTCAAAGCCAAATAGCCAGTGGGAAAAAAATAGACGACTCGCTCTCACCAGCGGTCGAGGTCGCAATGAAAAAAAATCGAAGTCTCTGAAATCGGTATCATTGCTCCGCCATGTTTATTGTTGGTTGTACGGCCAGTTTAAAGTCACAGACCTTCTTCAAGGTAAAGTTCATATAATTCCATACCGCGAAGTTCCCTGTGCATTTCAATATGTCTATTTGGAAAAAAAGCGCCACGGACATTCGATCGATGGTGATGAACTTTCTCCAGGGCGTGACATGTCACCAGTTACGAACTTTACCGGTTTTCGATACGAAATATGCAATATATTATCAGCGTTGTTCACGTTGTGTTTTGAGTTTGATATGGAATATAACAGGAAAACACTAACAATTAGAGTGACGATAGAGACCATGCCCGATACGGAAAAATTGACATCAACTACTTGCAATGAGCAGTGACCTGAAACTTCAGACTGATATATAAATGTCGACAATATAAATCATTGAAATGCCGGAGAGAGAGAGGGAGAGAGAGGTTTACGCGGTCGCGAACTGATTATACTCTTTCGGATATGACTTCGGTGTAGACGATACACAGACATCGAAAATGTACACCTACTTTCCAGAAATTCGACTAATCTTATAATAAAGAGTGGAACAAATCCAAAAGTGTTGGTGGAAGTAAATCTTCAGATGTTGGTTTTCTAAAGTTAGATAATACTTACAGAAATATGGTCGTCATAGTCTTCTTTTAAAAACTATTATCTTCAACACCACGTTTCTTATGATCGGTGATGTCATTTTTTATTATTTTTACAAACTTTCTATGCATCAAACGCTATAAGACTATCTCATCTGCCTGTCAAGGAGTTACAATATATTTCCAAGGGCTGGCACACGATGTCAACTTACGTGTCGTCCGTCGAGCGGCCGGTGGCAGTCTCACAGATTGTTCCGTTTGTAATCGCGGCCACTTTGATTTTGATGTGACACCAACGTGCGTTTGAGGTTTTTTTGTTACGAAATTTGTCGACCTCACAAAATTTCACAGTCCATGCTTTGAAGCAGTCTCAACATGGCAAAAATGTCTCGCTTAAATTTCATCCTCGTCGTTCCAAATTAAATTCGACCACTAAATTATTTCGGCAGTTTTAATTTCCTATTAATTCGACGTTTTTCAAATCGTAATGAATTTTTCTGGTCGAATTGATAGGGTTTTGGTAGCAAGCTTATCTCTTCGTCGGACCAGTATACCGCGAGATGTAGTACTGTGTTCGGCAGCCATGGCGAAAGTGAATATTGTATATTGGTTGTTGTTTGTTTTATGTTACAAATACCTGTCGCGTGAGGGCGTTTGAAACGCTTCTGAAGCGGCTCAGTCTGTCCACACAGCGATTTGCGGATAGAGTTAATCCCTACAACGGCTCTGGTCGGGCCGACTAAACCGTCTCAAATCTGAAACGCTTCAGAACCATTTCGGAGTGTCCACACATAACTTTCTGTGTCAGTGTTGGCCCAGAACCGTTTCAGAGACGTTTCAATGGCCTGTGTATGAACGGCTTCATAGTGTTACGTCGTCTGCCGGCTCCACTGCTATTGTCTGGCTGAGTGAGTATTTATAATGTTTAACACAAATTAGCATGATAATGCAGTTCATGAGTCACGACAACCGCGACCCGCTAACTGGCTCAGCGTAGTCACTTCTCTACATGCGTCGAAGGTCGCATTCTGTGATCAACGAGTCCAAGTTGGTGACCACTGACGACTTGCTGGGACAGGTGAGTTTATAACTACCGGGATGACAAACTATTGTACGGTTTGTAGGGTCTCGGTTAACTGAAAACCTGTTCTGCACTAATGTAAATATAACGTACGTCGTTTCAGATCGTCACACACCGAGTCCCCGCACAGCTGCAGCTTGCCCCATGCGCGTAGAGCACAGGCAACATGGCGGCTTGTTGACAAGGTGGGGGTACAGGTGCAGGTAGCATGCACGATAGCAAAATAGTGAATTTACATATTGACAGAACATTTATGCAGATATAAGGTAAAACACGTGCGTTTTTACGTACATGCATAGCCTACACGCACCGATGAACAGATTGACAGCCAACGCCGCATACATGCGTGTACACGTACACGATTCAGATCTTACCATGACGTGCCACGTCCATGATCGCTACCATAGAGGTGGGAAGAGACCTCAACGGTGTATAACAACTAGCCAAAGCACACACCTGTAAGCTTACTACACAGAAAACATGGTTTCCTCAATATACTGTGTGTATTGTAGGGCGGTTACAACTGCCTAGTTACACCCCGGCCGATGAACGTAGGCTCCTAGCAATCTAGTTTGCGACAGGATTTTAGGTTCTCATATCTATTGTCAGTCAATATTTAGGTCTGTGCAGTCTAAAAACATGTTCCGGAAGCAGTCTGTAGGCCTATATTATTGATGACATGTAAAAAAATAGATCACATCCATGAATGGGCTGTCGCATTTTACCTCGAACTCAATGTTCACCTGTCACACGTATTCCTTCTCGACCCAGGCTATATATAGGTAGGGCCACAGGCGCTTGGCCTTGTCAATGTGGTGTGGTTTACGTTACTCTACACTGAAACTCCACGCGCCGCGCCGGTAGGTGGATGGGACCATGGAGGTATATACGATCTGTGATTTCCAACAGTGAAAAAGAACCCTGGTAAACTCGCTTTCTTCGTCATGTCATGATCATAGAGGCACAAGCAAACTAGTATCTCCTCATTCACTGTCAGAAACTGGTTTACTGTGTCACTGACCGGCAGGACTCGGCCGTGCCCCAGGATCCAAAAATCGCCTGGTAGGCTATAGGGCCTATATGAAGACCGAAATCGTGGGACAGGGAGAATTGCATAGAGCTACGGCAGACAATACAATCATGGAGGTACTTGGTACCTCAATCATACAATTGAATAGCCTTGCCAGGAATTTTATTAGGCCTACAATCAACCGTGGAGGCACCTCCATGAATAAACCATGGTCACAGAGTGACCGCGAATCAAGTAGCCACGCGCTGCCAAACATTACTTCTATACTTGAAGAGTTTAAAGTTGAACGAACTTATGATCTTTTTTCCAAACATCTCACTGGACAGAACAAAGTTCAACGCAAAGATTTCAACCCTCAACAGATCGTAATCCCCCCCCCGATGAGTCATGCTGCAGGTGGTTTTTCGTGGTTACTAGCACTATGATCTATGTCAAGTTGAATGTTCTTGTCCAGGCACAGCCCTTCATTGTACATTCCCCCGATATCTGTCATCCGAAGTTAAAATGATATTTTTGCGTCCACTTCTGTAGGGTTTTAATATACTTTTCTCTTTTAACACCATCGATTGGGTGGACAAATGCTTGATACATTCATTCACCAAGGTTAGGCTGCGTTCGCCCTCCCACCCCGAAGGAAATTTTAATAACTGCTCCTCGACATAGCTCAGAGTGTTCGCTAGGCGCTAACTCGGTGGCAGAGGTTACTTTTTGTCATAAGGTACTTAGCAGGCATTCGCTACGACAGAGTTCTCAATCAGAAACCTGTAACTTGTAAAATTGTATTTCGGAATCGTAATATTACATCCACTGTTGTAAGTTTGATTTTTATCATTTGTATGACAAATGTTCCTAAAGTTCAACTTGTGTTGAACGAGCAAATCACGATGGTCATTTCCCATAAAAACAATTCTGTATTCGTGGGAAGCATTTAAAAGCTGTCATTATGTGGTAACATTACGTCACGGAAATCTAATGATCTTCATTGATCTAATGACATACACGAAGTGGTCAACGGGTCATACAGACTTGTCCCCACCGGTCCAAATCAACTGTGGAGAATTTAATATGTTTAGTGCAGTACGGAGTAATATTTTTAAACATAATATTTGCTCTATACAGGATTACTGTGAAGTGGCATAAAAGAAGAAATATTTAAGACATAACAAAAAAGAAAAAAAAAGTTGAGCGTTGTATTGACACGTTACTGGTGCAAAGGGTCTTTCTTTCGCCAGTTTTTTATCTATGCTCCGCTATTTGAGAAGTTGTTGAATTTAATTGGTCGGAAACCCGAAACCGTCATTTATGAAAAAGGGGTCAACATAATGTACGATACCCTTCCTCACCGACAGAACAGATAAAAAAGAATACTATGGTATTTGAATAGATACCAAGTGCATGCTCAACTTCAGCCCACAGAGACGCTGAGGTCACGTAAAACTGACCTAACCCTGGTCATAGTTCGACACATTGATACTGATATGTCAAAAACGTAACAGTGAATTTTACAATAGTTATTAACTTGTTTAATATCACATATCAATGGGAAAAAAAAACTGCATACATACTAAATTTTGTAAGTATATTCTGAAAGTTGAGATCAAAACTACTAATCTAGCATGCATGCCTCTTGGAACTGACCAATATCTAGTCCTCTGTTGGTTTCAGGCCTGACAGAGATGAACTAACAATATGGAACAAAATTGTTACAAAGTAAAGAAGATACCCTTACTTATGAAGGATATCAGTAAATTCACGGAAAGAATCAACAAGCACAACAAAATCGGGTGTCCGGTTGTTAAATATCTTCAGTTTGAAAACAAAATGAATGCAGGTATATACTAACGATCAAAAGTACTGATAGCTTCATCAGAGCTTTAATTGAACAGTCTAGAGTAGCATTAAACTATTACACAAGGATGGTAGTAGGGTAAGTCACAAATACTACACTGCGTTTATGCAGACAATTGAAAATGGATTATTCAATTGCAAAGTATCAAGAAATAATAAAAAAAGATCAATACACAGAGCAGCCGCGTGCAAACTCAGAAAAATGTACACATGCTTCAAATTGAGACTGGTCTGTGTAATTATGCCTCCCTCAATACATCAAACATTTCTTACCACCCTCCCCCAACACCGCGAAAACAACAAAACAAAACAAAACAAACTCAACATGACCAGAAGTTTAACGCCCCGATAAATACCGCAGGCAGCCCTCCCAATCACTGTCAATGATGCAGCCTGGGACAGTATTGCCTTTGTTTCCCCACACTTTCACTCGGTTTACTACTGCTGACACATGGGGCATATAAACCCAAATAACTCTATGAAACCCACCATGCATTTGAATGTAAGCACATAGGTGTCAAAGGAGATACCCTGAAAAAGCACTATGACAAAAGACATATTATTAAAATTTATATTCGACGCGGCACTTAATATATATATATATATATACACACAAAATGTATACAATGTGCCCTCCATATATATATATATATATATATATATATATATATATATATATATATATATATAATATACATGTATATAAGATGTACATACATACATACATACATACATACATACATACATACATACATACATACATACATACACTGCATGCATACGTGCGTACATACATATAATACATACATATACACATGCAAATTCAAGGGTTTATCGACGCACCTGAGTCACAAATACACGTAGGCTCCCGTTGCCGGTTCTGCGGTTTCACATGAATTGTACAGAATGGAAATAAATGAGGCAGCTAAGAACACAAAAGAACAAGTATTCAAAACACTAACCAATTCCACAAGGAAACGGGAACCCGCCCACCAAACGCAAGCACTCGACTCGAGACACGTTGCGCATGAAAAAAGTTCCTAAGATCGTGGAGTAGTCACTTTCACGGGTAGAAATGCACAAGACCCATGAGTGGATCACGTCTATAAGATAAAAGATAGCTTACGTGGTGAATTTAAAGGGAAGCGCATTGCTTCAACGGAATTAGAATTCAATGGGAATCCAAAGGCGTTCTACAAATTTTACGCACACACATACTATTTCAAACTACGTCAAGGAGTGAGATCACGAGACAGGACGACCTGTACCCTGCCTTCAGGCTATATAGACCCCTGAGAAAACGAGGGTCGGTGTTTGGGCTGTCATTTTCTGATATTCTAGTCTTAGAGGTCAAGAAATTAGGTGTTTGGACAATTTAGACACGACAGGCGACCTTGTATTGATGAATTTAATGTTATTTTACTTTCCGAGGGTAAGTTGGGTCCGGCAGCGCTTTACTGATAGTTACAACAACACGTTTTCGTTGAAAAATCAGTGTGCATTCTGAGCCAAATTTAGCGACAATTTTCTCTTTACTATTAATTCATCATTTATGTTAAGGGTAACCATGACATTTGCACAACAGCACCGAGTTGAGTTCATTTATATAGTTCCCGGGCATTTTGCAGGGAGACGACAGCGTCAAAGCTCCTCTTTGAATTCCGGGTCGCCCTGTCACGTGATCTCATTATGAAATTGTGAGCTCGGTCAAAGCTGGGCAGCGTTCACTGCGCCGCTGCATTGTCACAGCTCACCTGAGTAGATCACAACACAACGTAACGTTGACTGCGTGTGTACAGCTGTACTACTCGTACATGTCACGGCGTACATACGTCGATTGTAATGTTTTTGCATCGTTTTACAGGTTGTGCTCCTTCGATCGTTGGGAGACGCCGAGTGAAGAAGATTCTGTAGTTCTGCTGTCGACCTCGGATCTGTCGAGTCTTGTCTTACGTCGTGCTCGATACACACCGGTGAGTCACGTCGGCTACGATAAGGAAGCCCCACACGCAGAGATCAGCAAGAGATCGCCGAGCGCGAGACCGTTTTCCGACATAACAGAACAAGCTTAAAAAGAGGAGACTATAATCTGTGTTCGTCTGTACGTATATGTGTGCGCTTGTGAGGGAACAATCATGTAGGATTGGAACACGGTAACGGCGTCTGTGTAACGGTAAATCCAGTGATTTCTCCCCCTCCTCGTTCCGATAACATATTCAGCGTCGTTGTGTGTGTGGCGTGCGTTGCTTTGTAAGCGGCGTCGCTGTCACGTGAACCACTGCAGCCTGCCGTTTCCAACATTAGCTAAGATTAGAACTGGTCACGATGCCTATACGCTGGCATGTGGTTGAAATCGCTCGTTTGCCCGTGAAATCTTCGTCACCAATGCTGAGGTGACGAACGCAGTCGTGTATGTGTAGTATTAGGTAGAAATACGTGACATTTGCCTTAACGACTTCGTTAGCTTTTGCAATCATATTCAGACATTTGGTGAAGGATATTTACAACAAGAGACGCTGTATGGCGAAAAGCCAAGCGGAGCATGGCCAGTATAATCACGAAATTAACCCGCTCTTGGCGCCGAAGATGCACCAATCGTTTATTCATCATCGTCTTTATTCTTGTGATGACTCCCTTGCTGCTGCTATCGGCTCGGTACCACAATTCAATCATCGACAGCGGAGGCAACTTCCCGGGACCGGGGGACAGAGCCGCCAAGACTCGCGATCAGTTCCTCGGTGAGGCGATCAACGGGAAACCGGAGCCGGCAGTCCGTACTAAAGGCGTGAAAGACAAAGCCACTGTTCTGGTGGCCAACGGCCAGGTAGAGAAGGCAGCTCCGGCACTGGATGAACAAAGGCAGTCACCTGGAGTCGTGGCTGGATCGAAAACGACCAAGCAGCAGACACTAAATTTAGGCGGAATGAAAGGTAATCGGCTGTCTTTGAATTTGATATATATATATTTATATATATATATATATATATATATATATATATATATATTATATATATATATTATATATATATATATATATATATATATATAGAGAGAGAGAGAGAGAGAGAGAGAGAGAGAGAGAGAGAGAGAGAGAGAGAGAGAGAGAGAGAGAGAGAGAGAGAGAGGAGAGGGGGACAGAGAGAGAGAGAGAGAGAGAGAGAGAGAGAGAGAGACAGAGGGAGAGACAGAAATATATCGAGGGTCTATGTTGAAAGGTTCAATTTCTTTTGTATATGCATGCTGTCTGTCTGTCTCTCTCTCTATATATATACACCAAAAGTATAGTATTCTTATGGGATATTACATTGTTCGATGCTAATAACACAAATTACTTCAAGTACGAAGTAATAATGTCTCAGTGTCACGTTATTTTCATGTATCCTGCAATCATTATACGTTAGTATGTATAAATTATATCTTTTGTATTTATATACACATAGTCTATGTGCCCCATCCCGCCAAATTAATTTGTCAGCAGTGAAGCGCAACACGTTCAATACGGTGCATTCAAGAGAGACAAAAACAATTGAAGGGATCTGAAACGTAGATGCTGTGAACATTATCCTTGTACTGACTAAACCTGGCAAAAGATACCGTGCCGAGCCTGGGTGAAAAAATCGTATATATTTGCCTCAATACCGCTGATGACTGACCTTGCTGGCGGTGAACTGATATTGTCTGACAGTATAAGGGCTACATGTTGATACATGTGTACTTATGTATGCATATATATGTGTACTGTGTTAATATATTTATACACATCAATTACATATATGTTAACATGTTATATACATGTCGACATCACGATACATGGTGAACAAATTAAATTTCTTCGCATATTAACCCTTTTCCTGCCAAGTCCATATTTCACAATCAGGTCAAGATGGTTCAAATTAATGAAACACAACATATTCCATATGGTGTATTTTAACATAATACTGTACTTTTGAAGGCTGTTGAAAACATAAATACTGTAAACTTGATTTTTTTGGGACTAAAGATGCTATAATATACCAAGCCAAGTGGGTGAAAATACGTCATGTTTTGGCTCAATACCGCTTTTCACTGACCTGGCTTATGGGGAAGTGATACTGTCTTGCAGGAAAAGGCTTAAACTCATTCACACCCGAGTTTAATCCGTAAAGGAAACATAATTATAAGGCTTGCTCCGACTTGTTTCACAGAGGCATGCAAATTAAGATACTGATGCAGGGAGTGTTGCATCGGTACAATGGTGTATACTATCGTGTCAAACCATGCAACTGAAAAATATCGCAAAATATAGTTGCCATTTTTGGCAAATGCTCGTCATAAATTTTATTTGTGTTAAAAACGCACAGACGTATGGCACTGCGTACCGAGCACGAAACCAATATGCCGGGCACGAAAGTCACTCAGTTGTTAATGTGTATGCTTTATGTCTCCACACTCAGCGTTTGCAACCAGTATAATTTTGGCGATCCTTTCAAAGTCTGGAATATGTACCGACAAATATAGAACTCACTTGATGAATAGCGAGCCCATGCATGGTTGGGATGATCAGAAATATAGCTTGGCTACCTTCGTTGTAGAAACACTGGTACATCCAAAACTGCTCGAGCTGTATTAATGTAGTCCGCGCTTCGAAAATGAAAGACTTCTGATTCAACTGTTGCTCAAATTTTTCATAATGTCACTTTTAACCAGTCCTTTCCGAAATAAAGAATAATAATAAATTAATGTGTAACCTTTCAAAATTTGGTACTAGAGAAACGAATTTACCAATATTTACCTACACATGAAAAATGGGCTCCATCTCTGTGTCAACTCCATCTTGAAAGATTGTCCGGAAAAGATAGCTTTAGATTTTCACAAAAATAAGCAGTTGAAAGCTGTATTTACTTCGGTAGGCAAAAAAAAAGTATTGCAAAAATTTGAGAGTCCGAACATCTGTCTCCAAGTTGAAGGCGCATTCTATCTTAATTACCATGGTAACACATGAAGGTCTGCGCGTTTCACATCCAACAGGTTACACGAGAAATGTACGTACAAGGGTATTTATTATTCATAACAAAGTCATGCTTGACAGAATTCTATACCTTTCTCACCTACCCATAAGCAATTTCCGGGCCAATATTTACATTAATTTTTCTACCATATGGAACAATTGTCCAAAACACTATGTGAGAGGACCGTCGTTTCATACAATATCGACCAGTACAAATTTTAATTTTAATCTCGTAAATCGAATAAAAAATGACTGGTGGTTGGATTACAGGTCGGTGCAATTACCTGTACATCGATCGAGGCATCGAGGAACATGAAAATAATATGAGCTTACGTCTGTCGCTTTAGCCTATTATCTTTTTCTATTGTTGTCTGGAGCACCGGTCGATATTTGATATCTATCATAACAACTAGTGTGTTTACAATTTGTCGTCGAAAAGTATCAGTTTGCAAAAAAAGGTATGAAATTATAAAATAGGTCTTGACGGGTTTGAATATTTTCCCAGTGCCTTTGGTTTTACCTCAGACTGCCTCAAATGGCGTGAGATGACGTGTTTAACCCTCTCGCTCATTTAATGAGGGTTTTGAGGGGTTTCAAAGCTTCACAAGTCGCGAAGTTCTCACCCACGTGCCAACGATGGCCATGAATTCGGTGAACACGGGTGCGTGTTTCGTGACCGTGACAAGTTCAGGAGGCAGCCTGACGTGCTGCAGGTTTGGAGTGTGAACACGTATCTCGCTTGTGGCATGTTGCTGCTGGCGACGTATGTTGGCAGTATTTACACAAACAAGTCGTGCGCTGAAACGTATCACCGAACCATGGCAGACCTCGAAACAGGTCTCTTTTGATGTGTCCCTGTCAGGATGAAAGTTGTACTTACAGGTGAACGAAATGCCAAAACCAGCAAACCTTGCTAAGGATTGTGATGGTTTCAGGTCGAACATGACCAGCTAAAATACCTTGTTGTGTATTTCTTTTCTTTCGCAAACTATGACCCTACATGACATGTCCAACGGATGTATTCTTTCATTGGAAATATATGGACTTGCGCAATCACTAGAAAATAATTAAAACAGAAAACGCCAATGACTCGTATTCGATTAACGATATTAAATGTCCTTTAAGTTGACATGTCGATTTAGTAGTACAATGCATCTGAAGTCAAGTTTCAATTTTCCATGGAAACCAATCTTTTGCATACTTGGTCGGCATTACTTTTTGACGTGCAAACATAAGCACGTCTCTTTGTGCCGAGGCACGAGCGAAAATGTATAACGTAACCAAGTGTCGAGCTTGCATAGCCTTAAAATGTCCGCTACATTCTTACCCTCATTGCGCATGCGCCATTTGATTCGTTTCTCCGTCAGTGACTCTCATGAAAAAGCAGGGGGGAATACGCCCACTTTAAATTTAAGTACGGTAAAATTTACCAGCTCGTTTGAACACTTTCTGCTGGATGCATCGACTCGGCAGAATTACCGTATCCAGTTTTTTTGAATATGATTTCGCATCTATACCCGCTGGCAATTTGATCCCGCTGACACGGTATTTAGTTCGCGCTATTTGCCGCAAAAGATCTCATTCTTTACCTGTGCAAAACGGAAAATCTCTCCACGTTTCTTTCAAAAGGTGCGATTCCGTTTTGAATGTTTAATCCTCTCTACGCAGTCCTTCTTAGGCAACTAGTCTTGCGAGGGTATTGTTTGTGTAGTGTGAACAAAGCTATGTTCAGAATTATTTCTCGAGGCAAAAATGCGCCCCGAACCATTGTCATACGTCTCCCGCGCACCTCTCTTTCACAATGCGTACGACTGCCGCATGAAAGAAGTTGAATGACTCACAGAGTACGGCCCGCGGTTCGAATTGAATGGAATAAAGTATGTGAGAAATAAGTGCCAACTTTGAGGATGGTTCATGTAGGAGCGCTCTTGCTTGGGAAATGTACAATGATATATGGCCAGAGAACCGTTTACGGTTCTTGATTTTACTCTCTCAGGTGGGCGTCGAATATTTACTTGCACTATATCTAAGTAACACAGTAAGTCACTGTGTAAACCCTCGAGACGACAGAATGTCACACTCTCGAGGGGCTCGGAACCACCCCCTCTTTCCAAAGGTCATTCTTAGCAGGGAGACTGTGTGATCACAGCGAACAGTAACGACGACAATTTACATGGGTAATGCCTATTCCTCTTGTGTCGTCATTCTCTGTCGGTAAACAGTGTTGTGAAGACACTTTACCTTGAGACATGGTTTACTTGGATGATGACGTAATGACACGTAACGGTTTCAACAACACGTAACGATTCCAAAGCTTGGGCAACTGCTTCCAAGTTCTCGCGTGAAAGCTGGTATATCTATTATCCCGCCCCTTCATTCTGAAAAAATACGTGCCTGGCTTTGTAGAAAGTGTGGCTACTACTCGGTGTTCAAGTCTTCAAAACAGTCTGATGTTGCTTCTTGGTAGAAATTAGACATTCATTGAATTGAACTTTATCACATCACAATCATTAACATCTTATATTGCAAACACGGGGACGCAGTACATTTTGGCCGGAGGCCATTAGTACTGAACTAAATTTGAATTCAATATATTGCAAACAGTGCATGTATTTGTAAAAAATGAGTTGAGGTAACATACTCAGCTGAACGCTGTATGACCCCGAAATATCGGCTAGACGTTCGTTCCACTATACTTTCTTTGTTAATTTGAACATAGATGTTTGCGTGATTTATGGATATTTTGATAGGTAGACAGAAAGATAGGCAAAAAGCTCGAGATACCAGTTGACTGATATGTAAATTCATACGCATGCACACCTGCAGACATACATACATACATACATACATACATACATACATACATACATACATACATACATACATACATACATACATACATACATACATACATACATACATACATACATACATACATACATACATACATGTACATACATGTACATACATGTACATACATACATACATACATACATACATACATACATACATACATACATACATACATACATACATACATGTACGTACAGATAGAGACAGACATACATAGACACATACATAGACATACGTGTGTACATATACACACATTAATGCATGTACACTACCAATAGACAATGGTTGAATGATGTAAATGTGTATATTCATGTGTAGATGTCATATATGCTGTTTGTATTGGTAATACACATGTGTATATTATATAAATGCGTTCTAATATATGCATGAATACATATTAGGGGAAAGTGGGGCAAGTGGGCCGTCGGGGCAAGTGGGCCACTTTCTATTTTACGACAAATGTCGTTAAAAGCGATCTCCCCCTACTTCTCAATATGTAAAAACATACGCACACCGAGAGCAACATTGTACCGAAATCTTACAATGTTGTACTCGCAAGCAGACCTTCCATTTTATTCAGTTCCACGAACGAGAATCTAAGCTTTTTATTGCACAGTCGTAAGGTAACATGTCAACTTGCATATTTACACTACCTTTGCGAAGTGAAAAGTTAAAATTAAAGTTAAAATTGTGTATTTATCACGATGAGACTCGTGACGGGCGTATGCAGCAAAGAGTTGTGAGAAAAAAACTACACATTTCGTGTGGTTGTCTTCCGCAAGCGTTCGTGAGTAAATCTAAAACGTTTCCCCTCGGGGCCTTCTCATCAAGCTTCCGGCACTGAATTTCGTGGCAAACCCCTTTTAATGCCATGATGGAAACTTGAAAGTGCCAAACCAGGGAATCCACACGTTTGCTAACAGCCCGGTTTTTTTTTTTTTTTATCGTCAGCACAGTTGTTAAGAATGTCGGGGAAACGGGGGAAAACGTGTGTTGTTCCACGTGGGACTATACAATGGCTTTCTCATGTCATGGTAAAATTTGCAAGACACGCGGCGATATCTTTTGAATACACCAATTAAGCCCGGCATCACGTTTAAATTTGCAAGCATTTTATCCATTAGTGGCGACGCACCTATTAAGCCGAGCCGATACCGCGGAGACCGCTGCGTATTTAAAACATTTCATATCTATACCTGTCTGAGAGTTGTAGACTATAACGTTATTGAAATCAGAGCCAAATTCACTCCCACGTTATGGAAAGAAGAACCGTTGCTACTTCCGACTATTGTGAATACCTGTATCATGCACTCTGTGGAGGAATATCATGCACTGTGTGGAGGAAAATGCCGTCTTGCAACATATAACAGAATCAGAAATTCGTTTTGGCTGCTCGCAACAAACCATAACTGACCCCAGACTGCTGCCTTGACTACCTGTCTAAAGAGTAAGCAGAATATGTATGCTTATGGTTACCCAACCTGGACATGCCAACTCCAGCTGTTTTCATTACATTTGGGAAGTCGAGTGGGCGAAATCTAGCCATATTTAGCACTCTTCCTCAAATCTTAAATCCCCCGCGAGATAAAATAGAAAAAATGTTTCCGCCCTATACGCAGGATTTTCTTTGAATCATGTAAGAAACTCACATATTTCATCGTGACCTCACCTTGACCCCGCACATTGGATGATACGTAACCGTGGGCGTCAGTTATCTATCATTTGCGCTTCGCTCGGGGTAAATACGAAGTCGCCCTACTTCCAACGGCTGTCCTTTACATTTATCTCAACATTTTTTTCCAATCGCATTTGGGAATCTGGTGCGTGTTCTTCATTGTATTTCTCGTGACTCAGCTATATTACGTCATTATGAAAAGACAACAATGCTCACCTTCATGGTGCACGTGCGCACGCACTTGTTTTCTTGTGCACGCACGTACGTTCACATGTCTAGGAATCTGCCGACACCTTTGATGACAAATCACGCAGGATGCGAAATACTTTCAATAATGACGAAAAGAGAGCAACACAATCCGGAAAAATTCCAAAAATTACCAACAGATAGACATAAAGGGCACAAACAATGGAAAAAAAAAACTAACTTCTCGTTCAGATGCTGCCGTCTTTTGTGCTGTTCTGGATGATGTGGAAATGAAGGTCACAAAATCAGCCAAAGTCAATGTTTTATTCATCACAAGTTATACATTCTTCTATTATCCATCGTGCCCTCTACCCTTCGTTATAGCGTTGACATACAGCGTAAGGTCACCACACACAACAAATCAACATCATTTGCAACTGCCATTACCGATATCTTTGCGAAATTTTTATTTTTTATGGATGATTTCTCGCCCCTATGTTTTTCTCTACTCTGTCCCGACGATACTTGAGTGCATTGTCTCAACCCGGTCCTCGCACGCATGAGGAGATCTGTGTCTATGTCTCTCCCTCCGTCTCTTCTCTGCCTCTGTCTCTTTCTCTGTCTGTCTGTCTGTCTCCCTGTCCGTCTATGCCTCCCTGCCTATCCGTCTCTGTCTCCCTGTCTGTCTGTCTGTCTGTCTGTCTCTCTCTGTCTTTGTCTCTGTCTCTCTGTCTCTCTCTGTCTCTCTCTCTGTCTGTCTCTCTGTCTGTCTGTCTCTCTGTCTGTCTCTCGTCTGTCTGTCTCTCTCTCTCTCTCTCTCTCTCTCTCTCTCTCTCTCTCTCTGTCTCTCTCTTCTCTCTCTCTCTCTCTCTCTCTCTCTCTCTCTCTCTCTGTCTCTCTCTCTCTCTCTCTCTCTCTCTCTCTCTCTCTCTCTCTCTCTCTCTCTCTCTCTCTCAGGCCACCATATTATAACAGTGAAGTCGTCGAATCAAGCAAGGAGGTTGAAGCGGAAATACCGTTTCTACCTATGGGTCTGGAGACACATGTCGGGATTACAACACATGATTGGTTTTCTAGCCCCAGTATAGTCACGCAGTCGGCGCACGTATTCCTTCTACTCAAGACGCGCACAGAATACATGAAATGAGCTTGTTATTGTATTTGAATCACAGTTTAGCTCCGTTAAGCTTCGTTTGCCCATAATTTCTCGAGGGTCTATATGGTTTGCCGTAGCAACAACATGACATCAGTTTGTTCACATCCGCGAGATTTAAATCGAAGTGGGTGAAATTTAATTATTGTGTAAATAGCACTAATGCATTTCGATGCTAAGATCGCATTTCGCCGCCACAGTATTTAATAGGTTTTAGTTCTACAAGCAAATGGCCATCTGACTTTGATGTTTTGAATTATGTTTAGCTCAAGTGGATGTTCTGTACTTAATCACGGTTTTTTTTTGTGATCGGGAACAACACTGAACTCTTTAACTGCATAGAACGTTTGGGTCGTGAGGCACGCCGTATTTTTACTGTCAACGCCTGCCATTGATGATGTTCGTTTGTTGGTGGTTGCTTTTTCGTTGGTTGTAGTTATTGTATATATTGTATTATTGTAGAATTTTTTGTATGCAGTTTATCAGATCATCACGTTTCCCGTAACCGAATGAGAGGTAAAGTCAACGGAGGTTTGAGATAGTAAAGTAAATAAATAAATTAATAAATAAATAAATAAAAAAATAAAAAAATAAATAAATAAATGTGAATTTTGTAATCTCGTGCTGCACCGTATGCATGCTCTTCCATGACTCTTACGAAAACGCCAGTAGCTTCAGCTATTGCAATTTCCTGTTGCTGTCTCCGATGGAAATTTTTAACTGTTGCAGTTTCTTGGCTATTTCTTCACGTGAAATACGAATCAATCGAGCATATCAAGACAGCCTTCATGCAACGTACCTGCAACGCGCTTTCATGCTCTTGAGCGAGTCAGCGAAGTTTTCAATCTTCAAAACATGAAGTAGTTTCTATACTAGTTGCAGGTGATCTAATATAATTCATTGAGCACAAATTTCGGATGAAACTTAGAAAGGCCAAAAAAAAAATCAGAACTACATGTACTGTACAGATGTTATGTCTTTCTATACCGTTGACTGGAAAGTGCCCAGTAAAAGACATTACAATGTACGAAATGTGGACGCCAGATGCACTCATTGGCGAATATTCTTATATCCAGCAACTTTAGCAAGAAACAATTGTATTGGCTTACACGACGTCAATAATCGTATTAGTGGCGCGAAATTCCAGCCAAGCGGAACATTGACGTGGATCAAAGACCGCAAAAACAGTCACGCATTTACTTTGTAATATAATTAAACAGTGGAAGCTCGTACGAAAATATCCGAATCGGCTGATACAAAAGAACTTCGAAATTCCACGGAAAGGGAAAAACGACACTTGGCCTGCCACAGAAGGAATAAAGGCAGGACCCTCGATAATTTGTGATATTTTCATCTAGATGTGAATTAACACACTCAACTGCGGCAGAAATAATTGGGACATCGATTCTATTGCTTCTTTTCTTCGCACGGCACCAATTGAAACACACGGAAGTGCGCTATTACATTAAGTACATCAACGTTGAAGTAGATTTAATAAAAGCATATTGACAGAAAACGTCGCTTGAAAAACAGAAATTCGACGCCGTCAAATGTGGGGGTACATTTATCTTGAATACATTTCTTGCCCTGGTCTCATAGTAAAACGTTACCAGGGAAGCGATAAAGCGCTTGTCATGCATTCAAGTAGAAAACGTCCGGCGTAGACTTCATTTTTTTAAAATTGACACTCCAGAATTCTGATAATGTTATCGAGATATAGTCCTGCGCCTCAAAGACACCTGGAGCGAATTTCAATGTATGAGGCTTCCGTCCGTTTTCCGATTGGGAGAACCCACCGAAATGCATAACGCCTGCGCGTTGTACTATTCGCCTCGGTGCCATCTCCCAATAGTCACCCAGGGTATCAGGGGGGAGGGGGAGGACAATGAATTATGAATGCTACTCTGTCTGTCCATTCTTGTCGGACACCCCGCCGAGTGAAATGCACGACGGGAAGGTTTGTTTTATCACTTGCGTGAGTTAATGATCCCGTTAAGTTCGCCGCGTGAAAATACAGTGAAATTTTCTGTTCATTAGTCTGTTATGTTGAGCGGGCACAGGAACGTTTTACAACATCGTACATTCTCATCCATCAGCGACAGAGCCGCCGACCAGTGACAAGGATTTGAACATGATGTGCCCATGTTGTTTATGAGAATTTCCGACCTAGTGTATCAACCCTGTATGACAATTTATCATTGCTGCATGCAGGAACCAATGAACCGTCTGATTTCCAGTCAACATGTTCGTAGAATTCCATCAAGCAGCGCACTAAGCAAACCATGTAGTATTTGCGGTAGAGTTTTAGGGGCTATAAGATATGGTCGCCATCATTTTAATCTCGGAATGTTTCTTGGGAAACCTTAAAGATTTGAACGAATCGGCAATAAACGCTTACAGTTTTCTCGATGTATCAGATTTTAATGTGCGCCAAAATTCAGGTGGTGCTTTTGGCGACGCAAGCTTGAATAGGGCAGAGAAAAATGACCTTCAAAATCCGAGTATCTTTTACGATACTACGATATATTTTATCATTATTAAGACTTCTATCGCGAGATTGGAAAGTGTCGTTGACCTTCTCTTCCTGCATGCGTTACTAAAATCTTCACAAACGCGGAGATATCTTCATATCAGTCCTTTTTTATCTCGACGAGATCTCGTGTAAACGTGACATGTCCATTGTCACACAGGGATCGCAGAGCTGAATTATTTGATGTTCAGTTTTTGATGGGTATTCCCAGCTTTGAGAATTGACATACGCTGGAACGAAGCTTGGCTGAAGTTTGTCACAAATCCGGAACATAACCGTGTTGAAAGGCAATTTAGATTTTTTTTTGCTTAAGGGTTCGGAAAAAAACCCCAATGAAAACCTAGTTTTTGATTAAAAATGTGCAATCTACACGTCTTTTCGTCATTTAATGCTCTATTTCCTCAACAAGTGCATTCATTTATACAAAATGCATTAAAGAAAATTTTTTGAGTATGCAAATCAAATAATAATGGGTCATTGTAAATGAAAAATATTCATGGGCCAAAAACTGAATGTAAGGCACCTTTCCAGCATTACCTAAAATTCAAGACCCCAGGATTCAGGTACACCAGCTGTTCACTGCCGCCAGGTTTTCCTTGACTGCAAGGGTTTACATCAGTTACTGTCGCTGATACTGACGTTTATAGGCGCATTGATTTATATTTGACCAGTCGGCCCGGGTAAGGTAAGAGTCTACATCCGCCATAAAGGACGATAAAGTTCGGTAGAAATGTAATTGAAAATAAACATCGCATCAACCAACCGTTAATTGCAAGCGTTAATATACTGTGGCATTTTCATAAATCAAATTTAAAAACGAAATATGACATCTACACACTTTGTTGTAGTAAGCCTTGATATGCAGACACACAGACAGGAACAGCCACCAAGATATTCACCCACATTTCTGTATATGATAATCGTACTGCATATATGACGAGCGCAAATATTGCGCGAGGACCGTTGGGTCGAACGGAAATTCAACCGAAACCGAGAACCTGCCTCCGAGTGAGATTTAACACTTAGTCACGTGTCCTTGACAGCCACAAACTTTGCATACCGTCACACTTAATTTATCGTATTCACCTGCAGGCTCGTGTTACAGCGTGAATGATGTCCTAATGGTTGTCAAGGTGATAATAATTCAATAAGGGTGTTTTTGATAATGAATAGCGGAAAACACTTACGTCGGCATGTTTGATTGCCTCTTTGCTATGAGGCAAAGAGAAAGTACATGGTCTGTATACTGCATGAAGGTTGGATAATGAAGGGCGTATTTATACATATACGTGCATACGTACATACATACATATACATACATGCATAGATAGATGCATATATACATACATACATACATACGAACGTACGTAAGTACATACATACATACATAATACATACATGCAAACATACATACATACATACATACATACATACATACATACATACATACATACATACATACATACATACATACATACATACATATACATATATTGTTCTTTAGAAACAGGGTAGGACTGGTGCAATATTATTCCCTCTATTATCAGTGGTACATTTGCAATTGTAAAAATCATATCAAAATGATGCAGAATGCCTCAGTGCAGCTCCTCTTCCAGGGTTTTGTAAATAAACTTAATGTGGCTTGCATGAGTGACGTGAAGGAAAACCGCAAGTGGAGCGCATTTTGCCCCACTTGCTACACGTTCATGTTGAAGGAGCTTGATGTCGATGGGCGATTACTGGTGACTAGTTTCACTCTTTAAATCCACCGGACCGGAACGCACACGCCATGACAGCACGTTCTGGCTCGACATCAGTGAACCGGTGGAGAGGCGCGTGATTATTTATTCAGAAATTGACAAGCTTGCTGTTTCTGTAGAAACTGTGTCAAGTTTACAATCGTGTCTTAGTAATTTCTGTCTTTTCGGGGAAAAACGAAGTAATAATATGTCCAAAAGAGCGTTTTCACGGTGCACTATTCGGTACGTCAAAATACAAAATAGTATAGCCACAGTTCTCACGCAATTTCAATTTTCAAATGTCACTCACACAAGTGAAAGTATTCGTTTATGAATGTTTCAAGAATGAAGGCATAGCGGACGGGATATTTGACGTATGGGTAATGCCTTATATCTCTTGTGCACCATTAACGCTGAACCGTACGGACGAGAAAGCATGGCGTGCGTCCACAGCCAGTGAAGTCGAATCTATCGCTGATCATTGATCCGCTTGAGCAACCATCGATCGGCACAAAGGACGTCAACAGCGTAATCTCCGTATCGTAGCTTGACAGTAATTGGGTAAAAAGGGACGGTAAACGGCGTGTTCAGTGGGAAGGATACGCTGTGTCGCAGCCGACGAGGCTGGATGTCTGCTCTTCGATGGATTTTGAGGAGCCTAAATACGACTCACAGAGCATGCGTATTGACTGTATCTGGTGAAGAGACCCCCCCCCCCCCCCCCCCCCACCTACAATCAGTCTGATAAATGAAAAGGGATAATTTTCCATTGAGCGCGTGACTTGACGAGTCCTTGCTTGATTCTGGTGTTTTGCAGAGCGTTGCTCCACAACACAGGAAAAACATAGAGTTTAGGAATGCACAGCAATTGTCACAATTTCTATCCAGGTTGTACAAATACCCAGCTTTCATGTCAAGCTTGAGAGTTCGTAACCGACAGTTTGCATCGAATATCGAAGTCTCGCGTAACCTCGTGTTATCGGAAGATATCCCATTTTGTCGATAGAAATGATCTCGTAAATTATACGCATTTCATCGAGGTCAGTGAGCACCCCGTCAACATGCCTTTGTGCAAAAGGCTTCATTTTCATTTATGCTTTGTTGAAGTCAACTAAAGTAAATTTTATTTGGTAAAATGTTATTGCAAATGTTATTCTACACACGTGGTGCAAGAGTCATATTGATTACCCTACACATGAAAAGGTTTCTGTGAGCAGATGGTATGCTCCATCTGATAAAAATGATTAAAAATAAACAAAACTTCAATCACAGCAGAATATCTCTGTAGTCTTAGCTACTTCCTCTACTTACGTGAAGGTCCTGCGATAGCCCCAAGGAACGGCATATTAACATCCAAACTAAACGGGATCGGAATGTGAAATTCTATTAATACGTGGCGACGAAGAACTGGACAAAAAGCAGGCACGATTTAGGGAAGTTGTACCTGGAAAGTTCAAGCACAGAATTATCAATAAAGAGGTAACCTGCCTTGTTTTGGAGCCCTGCCACTGCGAATATTTGCTCTGGGTGTTCAGTAATTATTTCGTGAGAGGAATTGGTGAAGGCCTTTTAGAGGTTTCCCTTGATTAAAATGTGCCAATAGTGGGGAATTACGTTCCGCAATAATGCATATTAAATTTTTATTTGAGTAACCTCTGTTGCCAGGCGGCAAAATGATGCCATGATACCAACTAAGGAAAGGAAATCACGAAAATTGTTAAGTGACGCTTGTGGTAAAGCGTTTGGTTGGTTATTACCATGTGGCAGAGAAATTGGGACAGCTTCTGTTACAGATTCTTATGGTAGAATGCGCTTAATTTTTACAACTCTTTTCTGATCTACCAGTTGTAGGGGGCTTTTGCAATAAGAAAAAAAAATAACGTCTTAGTTTTTTCGAAAATCGAAAATCTTATTTTTTTTTCGCATAGAGTTAACACAAGGATGGCGACCATTTTGAATTCCAAATATCGGTAAATGTTAGGTAATTTGTTTGGGCACCTAAATTGCACGGCGACACCCTGATTTTTTATGTTTTATTTTTTTAAGGAAATTGTTGGCAGTTTCATTGAGGACAGTTTGAGCGAAAGTTTAAGTCTGTTCACTTTCGAGTGCGCATATTTTAACGAAAGCATAAGGTTCCAAAATAAAATTAAATGACGCTGTTAGTGAACCCCTCTTTTCCTATCTGGGTGACCTGTTACGATCACGTCAAGTTTTTAGCTCACATTTGGTTATACCAATGTGAGTTTATCGTATAGGCTGAAGTCGATGGGTCTGTATGTATGTGTGTATGTATGTATGTATGTATGTATGTATGTATGTATGTATGTATGTATGTATGTATGTACGTACAGTATGTCCGTCAACATCAAAAACACGCAAACCGCTGCACGCTTCAGCTTGTATTTGGTGTGTGGTATGCATCCTGGGCAATAGATGGGATTTTGTTCAAATGAAGTCTGCATTGCCAAAATTATGCAAATGAGCTTACAAAATGTGAAAATGGTTAAGAATCAATAACTCAAGAACCGCTTTTTTGATGCTTTGAAAATTTGTGTGCAAGTACCTTAGGTGAACCTTATACAGTTTTATGAATATTGTGAAGATATCCTTAATTTTGTATTTTTGCTGAATTTTTTTGTGATTTTTCTCATTTTCAGTAAAATTCTTCTTCTC
The DNA here is from genome assembly GCF_041260155.1 of Ptychodera flava. Taxonomy (NCBI): domain Eukaryota; kingdom Metazoa; phylum Hemichordata; class Enteropneusta; family Ptychoderidae; genus Ptychodera; species Ptychodera flava. The sequence goes on from NC_091939.1 coordinate 26,905,484, forward strand.
TGAAACCGCCAGCCCAATCGCTCTCAAATTTGGGTTGTCTCTTTGCAAGGGTGTTACTCTTCTAATTTGTTGAAATTATGACAAATTGGGAAAATTACTATTTTGGAGCAATTTTGTCATTTTTGGTCAAAAAATCTAAAACTGTATTTCCTTTTTAAAACCCCTGGACAGACAGCTTTCATATTTGGTACACAGACGTACAGAGATGAAAATAGTTAGATATGTGGAAATTGTCCTGAAACATAAAAAATTGTATTTTTAAGACAATATTGTCATTTTTGGTCAAGAAAACTTTATCTTAAAATTACTTGTTTGATAGCTTTGTAATTTGGTATAAAGTCCCAAAAGATGTTATTAGATAAATTTTCTGCTCAAAGTGTTGGTGAACCCCAAAATTTGTATATTTTAGGTAATTTTCTCAGTTTGTGACCTTAAATGACCTACACCAACCCAGGATATGTTGTGAGACAATTTTGAAGGCTGTGAACATAATGTTGTCATGTTTGGTATCATTTTGTAGGAAAATTTGATCCAGAAAACAAAGCTAAGGTGATTTTTAGCTCACATTTGGTTTTACCAATGTGAGTTTATCGTATAGGCTGAAGTCGATGGCGTCTGTATGTATGTGTGTATGTATGTATGTATGTATGTATGTATGTATGTATGTATGTATGTATGTATGTATGTATGTATGTATGTATGTATGTATGTATGTACAGTATGTCCGTCAACATCAAAAACACGCAAACCGCTGCACGTTTCAGCTTGGTATTTGGTGTGTGGATGCATCCTGGGCTATAGATGGGATTTTGTTCAAATGAAGTCTGCATTGCCAAAATTATGCAAATGAGCTTACAAAATGTGAAAATGGTTAAGAATTAATATCTCGAGAACTGCTGTTTTGATTGCTTTGAAAATTTGTGTGCAAGTACCTTAGGTGAACCTTATACAGTTTTATGAATATTGTGAAGATATCCTTAATTTTGTATTTTTGCTGAATTTTTTGGTGATTTTTCTCATTTTCAGTAAAAATTCTTCTTCTCTGAAACCGCCAGCCCAATCACTCTCAAATTTGGGTTGGATCTTTGCGAGGGTGTTACTCTTCTAATTTGTTGAAATTATGACAAAATTGGGAAAATTACTATTTTGGAGCAATTTTGTCATTTTTGGTCAAAAAATCTTAAACAGTATTTTCTTTTTAAAACCCCTGGACAGACAGCTTTTATATTTTGTACACAGACGTACAGAGATGACAATACTTAGATATGTGGAAATTGTCCTGAAATATAAAAATTTGTATTTTTAAGACAATATTGTCATTTTTGGTCAAGAAAACTTGTTCTCAAAATTACTTGTTTGATAGCTTTGTAATTTGGTATAAAGCCCTTAGGGATGTTATTAGATAATTTTCTGCTCAAAGTGTTGGGAACCCCCAAATTTGTATATTTTAGGTAATTTTCTCAGTTTGTGACCTTAAATGACCTACACAACCCAGGATATGTTGTGAGACAGTTTCGAAGGCTGTGAACATAATTTTTGTCATATTTGGTATCAATTTGTAGGAAATTTTGATCCAGAAAACAAAGCTGAGGTGAATTTTTCATTGCGGACCAATTTTTGCAACTTTTGTATGTAGACATACAAGAACTGATGAGAAATTTGGATCCAGGATAATTCCAGATGTTGTAATCACCGCCCACAGTGGAAGGCATTTCACTACCTGTAACTAACTTAAGTGCTGTTTACATTAGAATGATAACACTGATAGCATTAATTAAAAACTTCCCAAGGTTGTAAATACATTTCCTGTCATCTGGCGTTATGTAATACGAAGGGATGGAACATTTGATATTCAGGAGGGGGTAGGTCCAGAAGATTGATGAGGTAGCATTACTTTTTACCAGATCCCTTGTACATTTTTTAACCACTTCCACCTTTTCTTTTTATCAAGCCTTCTCCTTCTATTTTTTGTTGTGGACATTTGCTTATGTATTTAGGATCTGCTTGTCCCATTGCTATAGAAGTTGATATGCATGTTTCTAAAGATGACCTCCAGTACCTAAGTTGGAGACCTTATTTGCTTTTGTCATTCTTGTTTTTCCTGGTTTAAATATTTCTCAAATGGACCAATTCAAACCAAATGTGAGCACACTGTCCTTGACGGTATTTTTCTTTTTTACAACCAGCAAAGCAAAGTACGCTCAATGGACTTGACAGACTGACCACAGTAAAGAACGCAGACCTCTATGGGTAAACATGACTTTCACGGACATGTCTTACGAAGGCATACTGGACCTGATGATGCACATTGCACTTCATAGCAGATGCAGGGTTTGAATGTGAATACCTTACGGGCATCCATTTGATCGAGGACGCGAGATCATATTCCTACAATTGGCTGCATGATGGCATACGACGATCTTGGCAAATGGAGAGAGTCCGCGGGCAATATTACTGCTTAGAACATTGACGTTCAACGTGACAACTTTAAAGTGACAGCTGTTTTTTTTGGTTTGGAAAATCGGCCAAATAAAAGTTTGAATTTTTTCGGTCGAAAAAATATATATACCTTAAAACAAAAAAAATGCGGGGTTTGGAAAATAATTTCACCGTTGTTCCTCAAAGTATATCCATAGAAAAGATCATCCATATGTATGGCAGGGCGTACGTGCAGTAACCAATAGCACATCCAATCAATGTGATCACAGATGATCCACAAAAGGGGACATTCGTATCGTTGCTTGTGGTTCGATACACGGCAAAGGATCCTGTCTGCTTCAGAAAGATGCTTACAGGGGCCATCGCTGTGTGTATGTGTCACGGTGGAACCCCAGGAGACTATTGATATTCCCGGGTGGAAACAAGCCGCGACTGTCTCCTTTCATTAACCTTTGAGCGCCAAAGTCAATTTTTGTCACCTTTACAAAATATACTCCTGTCAATTTTTTTGATTTTTGCCAAAATTTTGATAAAAAACTGTAGCCTATGAAATGCGATATCCATTTTGTTCAAAATTATCAAAAAATTACAGGAAAATTCATAAAAAATGGTAAAATATTGCTCTAAAATTTTGGTGGGAAAAATTACAGCACTCAAAGGGTTAACCCCTTCAACATTTCCACTATCTAAACAGACCGGTTGTCAGCTCCGCCACTGAATTGGACTGTTTTGCAACATAAACGATCGCAATCTTCGCGTGAATTATTGATGATATCGTGCCGTTGATAGCAAAGATGGTTACAATTGAAGACAACAGTTTTCAAATAAAAAGTACGAGTTAATCAGGATAATGAAAGAATGCTATCGATGACCAATTTGTTTCAATAGAAAATACATTACATTTGTTATGGTGTGCGGTTTTGCTTTGTTCCGTTCCCAATTTAATGAGCAACAGACTTAATTTTAATTCGTCTGATAGCGGAATTTGGCGTAGGCGTATGTGCATAATTGTTTTCCCTATCAACTTCGCTCTTTCCTTACACAGAACCTTCTCTCTACTTTTATTTTTATGGTCCATAGATGTTTTTTTTATGACGTTGTCTCTCTTAAAACTGATGGTATCAATATTAAACAGTAGTCTGCTATCAGCGCTGTTTCTGGCGAGCGAGAGGAAACAGCTCGCACCTTATCGTTGTAATCGCCGCTGCCAGAAAAGAGCCTTTCGCGCCACACAACAGCATTGGAGATAGCATGGGTCTCACGTGGTCGGCAGGCCGATTCGGGGTTTAATGCATGTGTCTTCCCCCCTCCCCCCGCTTTCACGCCTCCACGCGTGCACGGTTTCCATACACGGATCCGGCACACATTATGTCTGACAGTGCCAACCAACAGCACAATTATAGCGAGACACTTGATGCTATTCGTGTCACGAGTACAGCGGTATAGCACCGATGTGATATCAAAAACCACTTAAATCTGGAACTTAAATGTTCATCTGATGTTTTGCTTGTTTCGGCCTACGGGTATTGCAAGATCAGAGAAATTGAAGCTTTCTGATCTGAAGTGAAGCCTAATCACTCCCTCACGATTCGTTAAGATGGGACTGGCAGCTGCCGCTAACTGGTTGACACGATGTAGACAGTTCAAAAGTTACCGTCCCAAGATACCCACTTCAACAGGGATGACAAATTTAGCTCACCGAGTTAATATTTGTAAAATACGCGAGTGTAAACAAGAGGACACCGACTCATACGAATGATGATGGCCTCGCTGTGTAAACACAGGGTGAAGCGGGAAGTGCATGCATATTGCTAGGCAGGGCCAGTTAGTTTCGAAGCATGGATTGTTGTTGTCTGTGAACGGCTATTATTATCCGTTTGCGCCATTGGAAAACACGAGAGGGTAGTTCACTTTTTAGATCGTGCATCATTGCGACATGAGGTACAAACATTCAGCCTTTTTTTGCATGTAACATCCATAGGTAACCATAAAATGGATCGCCCATCGACTATTTTGCCATTACATATCTCGTTGATCAGTAAACGCACTGGCCGCCGTATCAATCATTGACTCGCGAACGCTTCCTGACAAGTCGTGATCACCTCCATAGCAACGCCTCCGTTGCCTATGGGCAATTAGATGGGCCCTCAAGTGCTTCCCTCTATCTTTGCGCAGATATGGTCCTTTTTTTGGCCTTTAATATTAATGGGTATTTGCAATCCCCGCAATGCTGTGCAAGGTCTTCTGTTCACAGACTCCCGATAAGCGACCGAGATGACCTGTGTAAAACGATGGTTTGTTGTGAATTTTCCTTGGAGGCAAGAAACTGTGTCATCTTCAGCTCGGGGAGAACTGTTTGAAAATTTTCGTTGCCTGATGATTACCATCGTCTGTCTTTGCAATTTAAAAAAATCATGAAAAGGGGAAGGAGATATCTTTGAGTTCTTGACTCTTAAAAGGCAGAAAAATCACATGAGTCATTGGGCAAGCATAAAGTGCTATTGGAAATTCGGTGAGAGGGGTTAATTGCTCGCTATCTTTGCCACGGTTGACGGATGTGTTAGACACGCGTTAACACGTGTGATGTGAACGCTCTTGCAACTTTTGTGTGCTGAGAGCATTAAATCTGCATGTATGCGTGGGCTACACAAAAATGTAAACAAAAAGAGGAAGGATTCTTATATGAATCTGGCATACGCGGTAACGGCAGCCCAAGCGATGTCAAGGAACATTTTAGCAATGGAGATGTCACGGTCGCCGAGCCCTCGGAGAGCTTAACATAATCTTTGTTATTTCCATGAGGCTGTAGACCGGGGATTGCCTTCGACGGCAGAGAAAATCCGAAATATCGAAATACCGAGTAGGCGTGTTCGTGCCACAGCGAACATTTTATCTTTTTCATAAATTTTGCAAATCCGAACCATTCCGGCTTGCGAATTTCTGTTTTATTAATGGCTTGTCGCTTCCATGGCATTCTACTGTGTATATATTGTGTCGTTCAAACGATTACGTGTTTTTCATGTCTTTTTTGGCCTCGACTATATCAGGCTTCTAGCGTGACCTACCATCCTTCCCACTCAGCCACTATGTTGACGGCCATTCCCATCGTGTGACAGTTTCTGTTAATTAAAAACAGGAAGCGACATGCTTCCTGTCATTCCAGTGACACTCTCAACGACTCTGAACAATTTTCTGCATTTTTTTCCAAAAATGCGTTAGTTTAACATAAAATGGAAAGACAGCGAAACAAAAATATTATATTAGAGTGAGAAAGATAAAAACTGTATCGCTAATGTTCCCGATTAGCCTACCCACATTCTGAGCTATATCTCGAGAGCACATTCATATTTTGTTATTTTTTTATCATTATTGTTTTGTCCAGAGTGACCCCTATCGTGATTGGCATTTGCTACTTGTTTCCTGGCCTGGTAAATTACTCACTTATCTTGAATTTTACCGATTGTTATTGGACCTGTCACCTCGTTTATGGCCCTGAGAAACTCGTCGCGCGACGCATTATTTCAGTTTGATAATGCTCCCAACAATACCGGCAATGCAAGTCGGAAACTGCTGCTGTTTTTGAGAAACAACTTGCATATAATTATTGACACAATAACAAACCCCTCCACGATCCATGATGGACAAAAGCAAACTTTGTACACAAAGGCTAGTACATTATGGATTGCAAAGTTTACTTGAGGTCATTATGGGTTGGGTAGCAGGGTGTACAGTTGTATTATTTGATAGTTTTGGCAATGCCAATGAATTCGTAGAATGTAGAAAATACCTAGGGCCTGGATACTGGATAATCGGATACATTATCAAAATTCACTGCTATTGATAGAGCTAATATGCTATCAAGAATGATTATTCGGCGAGAAAATGGAACGCTGAACACAATTTTTCGTACCATGATAGCTCTGTCATGTTTGCCTCACGTCTTTGACACCATGACTTTTATACTGGTTGTACAGTTATTAAACAATTTTGAACGTTTGTACGGACTGTTTGTGACGAATTGGGGCATAATATTACGCTGCCAGCTGGCTTTACTTTATAGACCGTTCAGATGTATACAATAATTGACTGGTTCAGGTGGAACAACAAGAACAGTTACCTATACACAAAAAATCTCAAAATTAATTCTCATCTCAAAGGTATGGCATCTAGGCTTCCATTCAGTTGCAGCCAAATTTGGCGAATCGCATGATACAGACTGACAGGAAACGCTGTCACAGACATCATTTCAACAAAATTGCGCATATTTTCAAAAAGGTGGACCGTTTTATTGAGTAAGCTCGCTCACTTTTATTCCTGAAACGGTTTGCGTGATGTTCCTTCTGAACCTCGTATTGCAAATGGGAAGTTTTATATGCCGTACGGTCCCAAATGGTTTATGAGCACGTTTTGCGTGTTTATCTCTTAACTCATGCATGCCAAGTCTAGGCGTATTTGCATATCATATTCAAACGAGTTTACTTTTATGTATGTACCAGCATGTCTGGCGCAGCACATCGTTAGTTTTTTTAAAAAAAACGTACCGCCATGTTTCTCCTTTACCTGCTTCGGACAGTACAAGGATGGGAACATAAATTAACATTTCGTATTTTTACAACATTCCTTTCACAATTCTCATGAACAGCACGAAGGACATGCGTGCCCCTTTGTGATCCGCAGTTTTGAAAATAGTTGTTGAATTCATGTAAGTTCAAATATGGAATTAAAAAAAATTATCCTTAGCCACGTAGTTCGATTGTTTAGCTTTGGAGGAATATGTGAACACTTTGTGCATCGTCAATAATGTTAACTCCGATAGCTGGACTGTTCATGGTTAGGATAACGGACGTTTAAACACTTAAGAATTGGAAATGCGGGTGTGCCTCTGATCTTTGATCGAAACTTTGACAATTTAAGTGACAGTCTGTGTGAACTTTTGCTTAAGTAACCATGTAAATGAGTGATTCCGACAGACAGGCCATAAAATGCGTGCGCTGACGCATGCGCAAACTCCGATAATTACACAACTGAACACTTATTCCCTTGGTGAAATCTCGGTCTCCTTTGGCCTTCGTAAATATAGAAAATCGCCTGAATTCCCTGGAAACACATTAATTTGTTGATAGCGCTAGAGGGCCGCTGTCATGCTGCGAAAAGAAGGCGGGGAGAATGCGTATCTTTCCGTATGAAGTGTGACACAGGGGAGTCCGCGAGTTAAGTTCATAAGGTCACCAAGAATCCATTCTATCACGCTAACTTCGCACTTTATAAACTCACGTCAAGGTTATACATACATATTATACAATATTTTGAGGTAGCTGTAAATCTAAAATGCGATATGGCAGTTTCTTGATACTCTGGATCTAGCTGTGGGTCCATAGCTGTGGTGTTTTCAGACGGGATTCCTGCCTTTCGGGCCGGTTTTGACTTTTCCGATTTTAACCCCGCCACCACAGCTATGGGATATTCCATAGACTAGCGTCCAAATCCGCCGCAAGCACCCTTTGCGCAAGTTTGCTCGACGATATTTCGAAAAATTTTCCATCCAAATTACAAATTGCCAACACTCATCGACAGCTTGGTTATTAGGGACTCACCAGACCAGAAATCCGCTCAAAATTCACTGAAATATCGCCTTTTTTCTAAGTTTGCGCGACATGACTACACGTAGACCGCCATTTTGCTAGCGTAAAACTGTTGGTCGAGGATCCCTGCAGTACGTCACTACAGTGACGTAGGGCCGTGACCTCTCAACTTCTAAACACAAACTGAGAGATTCATCGTGTGATATCGATGACCATCGTTCGTCTTATGGACATTCCCAGCCTCACAAAACTGAAACCATACTTTTACTTGGGGGAAAAAAGTTCAGTCCTAGGATCTATAATTATTCGTGGCGCGCCGCGCGGATGCTGGCCGTAAGTTAGTTTGTGTTCAGAAGTTGAGAGGTCACGGCCCTACGTCACTGTAGTGACGTACTGCAGGGATCCTCGACCAACAGTTTTACGCTAGCAAAATGGCGGTCTACGTGTAGTCATGTCGCGCAAACTTAGAAAAAAGGCGATATTTCAGTGAATTTTGAGCGGATTTCTGGTCTGGTGAGTCCCTAATAACCAAGCTGTCGATGAGTGTTGGCAATTTGTAATTTGGATGGAAAATTTTTCGAAATATCGTCGAGCAAACTTGCGCAAAGGGTGCTTGCGGCGGATTTGGACGCTAGTCTATGGAATATCCCATAGCTGTGGTGGCGGGTTAAAATCGTAAAAGTCAAAACCAGCCCGTAAAAGGCATGAATCCCGTCTGAAAACACCACAGCTATGGACCCACAGCTACTCTGGATCAAGTTCTCGGAAAAGTGACCTTAGCATATTTCCTCCGAGCGGGCAGATGGAGTTTAATAATGTGGCCAACATGACCACTTCACCATCTGCCCATGCAACTATACGTCCGGCGAAAGACTGAATGAAGAAAGAAAGAAATGTGCTAAGATTGTTACAAATGATGGGAGATATACGATATATTTCTTTTCGTGACTATCAGTGTATTGTCCATTTTGTTGCTTTTTTGTACTATTTTCGGAGAGAAAAGTGATACAACATACTCTCATACTGGTAGTCTTCAAGTCGGCGGCTAACGAACAGTTGTACGTGGCGACCGTGCTTTCATAGCGTGAGAATAACAGCTCCGTTAGAGCGATGTCGGTTGCAGGAAATTAGCGACCTTTCAAAACTGGGAATAAAGGAAATGAGTTCTGCCATAATTTGAAGTCGAGAGAGACCGTCATCGGGGGAAAATGTCCGGTGGAATACCCTACGGCGTTGTCATTCGACATCCTTTGACTTATTGTCACGAAGCACATGGCTTGACATTAAATGACGAATGGGATATTTAGGTGTACATCGCTTCATTGCCATAAACGCATGTCTTTATGCATATTGATCGGAAGATGTACCGCTGTCGTGGTTTGAAAGATCATCATACGGTAACACCGTTTGGAACTAATTTAGGATAATTGGATGGTGAATTAATGTCTGTTTAATCTGCAAATATAAGCTCATCTGCTTTTCTTTTGACATTATACACTTGCTTTTATAAGTAATTTGTAATATTGCACCATTCATCAATAGGGCACTTTGAACTTTTGAGAAATTTGAAAAATATGAAAATCCAATGTTCCCAAATTAGTTCCAATCGTGTTCGGTCCAAAACACACCTTTCACGTCATTAGGCCCAACTTGCCCTCATATATTACGGTATTTGAGGTCTTTAGGTGGACGGAAAAGCAGACTGGAGAATCCCTGCGGATGGCGCAGAAAATGTCCTTGGATCTATTTCTGAGATCTGATAGAATGATGAATGATTTCAGTCGCATCTGAAGGAAAATATATTATCTGATCTGTGAAATGTTCAAGGGATAGAGTCATCTACATGCATAAAAAGTAATAAATAAAGTAAAGCGGGAATATAACGAGCGGCTTGGGGATCATTTCTGACTACTTAGGCGCTCAGTGATATGTCACCATGGGAACATGTACATCATCAACGGCTGGTATTACCTTCAGATAAAGACTGAACAAACGATGAGGATGACACAGATAACGGCGACAACAACGACAACAACATTCATCATCGTCATCATTGTAGCGATAATAATAATTATAGCTGTCATGATGATGCTGGTAATGACTTTTTTAATTTATTTATTAAATGCCAGTTTTTTTAATGTTTCTCGAGGACAAAATGTATATTAATTAGTAAATGAAACTTGGAAAGAAAACTTTGAAAAACTTAATATTTCACTTCTTCAGAAAACAATTATCATTCTTGTAGTAACTACTAATCTAGTCGCACAGGTAGCGGAATTTGTTCTTAGCCGACCGGACAACACAGCAAATAAGACACAAACAAACAAACAAGCGAGTGAACGGCAGTCATCATGACAATCTGAACGACGTCGCTTACGTTCAACGTTGATGTCTAAAAGTTATTCCCAGCGGAGGGCGTCACTAACTCGTAGTGAACGGTGAACTAATGAAGTGCGAAGGGATACCGACTTACAGCCAACGATTCTCGTGTGGCGGTGCTGTGTGTTGTCCGTTACGTGATCCCTGGGATTTGCAATATTGCTGCTGATGACACAGCCAAATCCGCTTCAACGCCGACTCGCCTGGGCGTCAGGCGTGAGAAACTGACGTGTGCATGTGTTATCTTAACAGGCCTGCGTTGATCGATATCGCAGTCATGACGTCAAAATCTCGCTGCCATGGGTTGCATAGTTTAGTCTTTGAACGATTTTGACGGAAGATGTCGATTGCGACGCCTGCGATATCGACAAAAACTAAATGTCAAAGCTGCTTGAATCGGTTATTGTCACTCACACGTCATCGACTTGTCGCTTGCGTGTCAGAAAACACACACTCGTCAATGTTTACAGTTCCTGAAATTATTTCGAATCCATTGTGTGCAGGTAGATTACAGGTTCGTTTCAGCCCTTCGTTTTATTGCTCCATATTTCTATACAAACAATATTCTAGTTCAATATTTTCCGACACTCTTGAAAGACATCAATGCCGAACCTGAACCTTGTTATTTGCACACTCAATGTCGATTCTATCTTGAATAGCGCTGTTCAATAAAACGTATTTTCTCATAAGCGAATAAAATGTTATTTTCCCTTTCGTCATGTGCCGTTACTTTAAAATCGAACGCCAACAATATCTGGGCTACATTCAATGTCTAAAGCCTACTGGGTGCAAAAACGAGTGGTTATGCTGTTGCGTTCGGCATACAGTGTTGACTGCCGTCTTTTTAACGAAGATGCGTTGTTTGCAAAATATCCACTTTTTGCAGGCCGGCACTCCATGCATTTCATGAAGTGTGGACGGTGAAGAAAAAATGTACAGCTAATATTATATTATATCGGTTCCGATGGGAAAAACACCTTTCGCTGCTTATTTCACTGTTGCGTGCAATCTCAGTCAGCTGGGTCGAATGTGGGATTTTAAAGCGTAGAATTCGAATAAAATTTATCTTGTACATGCGTGGGTAATCACCAAAGTCCCCGGTGAATTGCTTATACTCTTTCCATTCCGTCCCCAGTCGATCCACGAGAAACCGAAACAATCTGAGAACAAAATACCGAGGGAGAATCGCTGTAATGAGGAATGTAAGCTGGACAATTGGAAACTTTTGTATGGAAATAATTTATAAAAGAGGTTTGGGAAGAACTATGTAGATACTGGACTCTTACTTCGGTGTGCAGTAGATGTATCTGCCCGCCTATTCCAACATTCTAGTATTGTGGGTGGGAGAAACGTTGGGTCTGCTGTGTGTGCAAAATGATGCAATATATATTGCAAAGGCTGAGATAAGAATTACAGCCACGAATAAGGACTTCCAATTTAACCTGTCTGGCTGATTGGACGTCGAAGATAGGACCAGGTTGGACCTGGGAACTGTCTGCGCGTCGGCGATAATTAAATCAACACAGCGACGGTTTTATTAATATTTTACAAAATGGCTCCAGTTTTCAAGACAATTGATCTAGTGAGAAAAAGCGGGTCAGTTCGTACGCCGATTATTGAATTTGCCCAACTACTGGACCTTCGATGTTGGTGATGTCAATAATTTTACATCGGGGCGAAAATCATCATAAAATGCCTAATAAAGAATTTTCCGCAATCGTAAAATCTGTGCTCTCGAGATTTTTTTCAACAATACGACTACACTTTAGGAATGTGGTGTGTGATGAAAACAGCAGACTTTTTGGAGGTCTATGACGAAACGTAATGTTACAGTAATGTACCCAATTAGCTACATGTACCCTCCTGTGTGCCACGTCCCAGTCGATGGTCATTGTGCCATCTCGTTTCAAGGCTAGCAATGATCATATCCACTCCGTGCATGGAAAATAGGGGGAAAAAATAGAAAGCCTCTTGTGTAAAAAGCGCTGCGAGCATCGAGCACGCCCCTAGATCCTGTCAGTTTCTTCCTTCGTGATAACGACACCCACTGTGGATTGTATATAGACGCTGCAATCCATACTGAACACGTCCATCGCTATAATTGTATCTTACGCAGCTTTAATTCGTGTTCATGTGCATTCAGCGGAGTATTAAACAGCCATTCGTTGGACCAGGTACTTAATGCGAAGCAATCCATCGGTTGCTATCCATGATCACAATCAAATCACGTGATAAACAAGACAGGGTCACCGGTGTTAAGGCTTCTTGCGGAAACCAAGACCGACAACATGGGAGGTTGGCCACGGTTAAAACTGTTCTCAAAACTAATATTTTCAATATGTTCTATAAAGTTCTTTTTGTGATACTACACAAGTATATGTGAACACAAGGAATCGGCCATTCTAACACAACACGTTGTTAAGTATTTACGCTAATAATTTATTTTTGAACATCATCGAAAGAGAAAGAAGAATACGTATTTCATAGTATCGGCAAATGATATTCCTGTAAAAAGACATTATTCCATAATGGATCGCTCTTCACGTCATTTTTTTCTGACTCGATACAGAAGTCGTCAGGTCCGAGACAACCGAGTTTTAAGGCATAATGTGCCTCGGGGACATAAGTGGAACTCTGAAATTTTAACATTGAAATTTTGGTCTACCACTTGTGGATTCATCGTGAAAGTCATTATTTTACCCAGGAGGCTAACACAGGGATGGCAGCCATTTTGAATTCAAAGTGTTAGTATTAACTTGATATCGGGTAATTTGTTCCCTGGTACCAAATTTTGAACGGTGACACCAGATTTTTATTCTTGACATCACAAGGGGTTGGTTTAAAATGCATGTCCTTGAGGAAAGTTGAGATAAAGTCTTTCAATTTCGAGGCGAGTAGTATGCCTTAAGTGATTTTTCCGCATGTAAAAAACACACAGATATTCCCTGTGTAATTAAGACTGCCTATCCTGAAGGGCCATTACTTTGTAACGAAAGAATGATAGCTTCACCTTGAGTGATCTGCACGATGTGCATACACTATGTGGATTTCTCTGCCACCTACACGGCATGGAATCCTAAAATATCCGAGTTGAGAGCTCTTTCAACAGCTCGACTGACAGGATTTTGAACGAATTACACGGAGTCAAGGTACCATTAGTCTCCCGGAAATATATTGATTAGATCAACATTTACATATAACTGAGATAACCATCTTGGAAATTGGCTCTTTCAATCTAGGTTAATGTTCGCAAATACCAGACGAATGCGACCTGTGTGCAGCAACGCGCGCGCTTTACGGTTTTAACTCCACGGGCAACGGCGCGGAGCGTATTTGGCTGGTGACTGACCGGCGACGTCTATCGGCGCCGGCTGTCGTTCTGTGTCCAGCATAATTTTGGTAGGCGGAATATCTTTACACAAACCGCTGATCCTATTGCTGTGATAGTCAATACTAGTATTGAGGATATCATTGAGGATACCTCTATTTGCCGACTTAGCATAACATTTCCAGCTATCAATTTCAAAGATTTCCTTATTTTTTATTCAAAATGCGTGTCGACTGGCTCCCAGTTTCGGTGTTATATGTAGGGCTATGGGGATAATTTTTTTTAGATGCGTACAAATTAAGCTCACGTCAAATTTTTAAATTTTATATTTTAATATTGTCGGTCACTATTATCATTTTTTGTCAAAACATCATTTTTCTTTATTAAACTATTCACCTAATTGCTTTTAAACGTTTTATCATCATATCTGCTCATGACTACATTCCTGAGTGTAACAGCGGTAATGGTATTTTGTATTTTATTTTTTTTTGGTCAGGTTTCCCATAGTGAATCAAAAGTCAGTATAAAGCTGTGTATTTAAAAACAGCGCGGACGGATCCTTCATCGTGTTAATTTGAATGTAACGCACTTATTCAGTTTTACCCTTAAATTTATAATTCAAGTTATTGTGAACTACCATAGGGGATAGCGTAAATGTCTAACCCCAGGGGCTGGGGACGGACATGTACTGCCCCTATGGAACTACTTGCAGTTTCATGATTAAATGGTCATTTATTATATCAAATGCGTTAACTGTCATGCATGTTTTTCGCTTTATGCACATCGCAGTATGGCTTTACCAGCCGCTGGGTTGTTTGTAAAATGTTTGCCATTATATATAGCAAGACAAACAATATTCGGTGAACACGACCGGAACTAATTTGGGATAATTGGATTTTCATGTTTTTAAAATTTCTCAAAAGTGTTAGGTGCTCTTTGGCTGATTGTTGCAATATTACAAATTACTTATAAAAACAAGTGTGTAACTTAAAAAGAAAAGCAGATGAGCTTACATTTGCAAATCTTCACCATCCAATTATCCCAAATTAGTTCCAATCGTGTTGATGACATCAGAAATGGATGCAATAATGGTGAAATATGAATATTCTGGGTTTCCGTTTCGAAAGAAACGTTATACCGTCAGAACCTAGGTGCTGCATTGAATGTCGTTCGTGTATTGCTATCACAAGTTCTTTCCTTGTAAGCGATAGATACTGCGGAATCAACAACGAGATAAAAGTGAGACATTTGGAGTAACTGGTGTTTATTATTGATATAATCTTTCGTTCCCTCCGAAAGACCACCAGACGTGAAAACCTGATTCTGTATCTGTCTCTATAATAGTGAATATTTCTAACTTGAAGAAAGTCGTTGTTGTTGTTGAGTGTCGCCTGGTTAAAATTAAATTCAAAGGTTTGATGAACTGCCCGGCTCGACAGAGATGCATTGATGGGAGTCAAGTGGCAAAGCCGTAGAATCACAAAACCTGATGAAGCAATGAAATGGGTGATAAATGGCCGATTATACGAGAATATGTCGCTGTCATTACTGTTAGCATTCATTGAGAACCGTTTCAGTTCATTGTTGCTTCTGATTATTACCCTCTTCTGAAAAAGATTAAAATTACGCGTACGGCACTCATCCCATGCTTTGATCTACAGTTGCAATTCAATAGCTTTTGCCAACCATATTTTGAACCTGATCCATTTATTGTTTGATCAATCAGCCACAATATTACACTATCAGTTGTTACCGTGGTAACAGCCTGTATTATTTATCATGGCGGAGGTTGTAATTGCCGTCATACTATCAAATAATAAGGGCTCTTGCGGCTTTTGTTATTGACGAGCAGTTTCGGTGTGTAAAAATTCATATCGCATGGATTTATCCTAGCTCCCTGGGTCGAGTAGTACTCTCTCCGACAAATTAGACGTCTCGCGGAGATGCTATCTCGGCGTTGCTATGACGACAGAGTAGATAATGATAGCTGAGCCAATCCTCACGTCGGGTTGAAAATGCTTCGCAAGTCTTTATTTATCTGGCGCGCATTTGCTGGTGTTTTTGTTTCCGTAAGGCTATATTGTACTATCAAGGTTGAAACATCCCTTTTCTCGCAATGCCATGCCAGGACTTCAACAGCGTCCATATACTTGGGGTATGTAGCCCCCCCCCCCCCCACCCGAATGTAGTCTCGAGGCTCCCCCCGACTGCTTTATGTTTAATCCCGTCACTTCCGCTTTAGACTCGATAATATGATGTGATAGTGATAATGGTATGTGACGTTGGGACTGAACTTCAGAATTTAAACCGAATTAATTTTTAATAGGCGAGAGCGATGATGTCGATAGACGTTGTGACAGTTTTTCAGTAGACCACGTGGGTGGGTGATAAATTTCCGATTTCCGATTTTTCACCTTTTTCTGCGTCAGACCGGAATATCAAACTTTTGCGAATGTAAGACAGCCTTCCGATTGTGTTAGCGCCAAGACATAGTGAACTGTTGGTGCATATATATGAAAGAGTTCAGGTCGGTGATGATTCTGTCATGGCTGTCCCTAAAACAAGCCAACTGACAGACGATATCTACCACTCATCTTCCCGCCAAAAGAAAAATGTACCGCGACTAAATGCCACTCGCAATTTTGCGAAATTCCACACTGGCTCACGGCGGGAACTGTTGTTTTCGGGTGTTTAGCGAAATATGTTTAAATTAATATGGTAAAACTTCGAAAATATGTCACAGTAAGTGTGAACATTAGTGAGTTCATATTGTTACATAACTGACAGACACGCCAATGATGATGGCGGTACAAATGTTTGAATGCGTGATCAACTGTATTTCATCTACTATATTTTATGCCGTTTATGCCGTTGAATTTTTCCAACCACGTGCTCATGGTTCATCTCTTGCGATGTTAACCTGCATTCTTGTGTTTTTATCTCTTTCAGTTATTTACAAAGGGTGTCTTCAGGACGACCGGGACGCCCTCAAGAGGACTTTACAGGGTATGATGTGGCACGACAGCAAAGCGATGTCCGTCGATGCGTGTATCCGTCATTGCCACAGAAAGTGAGTTCCTATAGTACTGTTCATTTATGAGACAGTGACAACTAGTGTTTGCATGGATTAAGTCTGTTTTCAATACTTTCTCTTTTTTCACGTGGTCCCTGAAGTTTGTATTCGGGGAAAAATGAACGTAAAGTCATGTGATATCGTGATGATGATGATGGTGATGATGATGAATGATGATGAATGATGATAGTGATGGTTGTGATGATATGTCTTGTTACTGCTGCAGCTGATATATGAAGATGATTCCAACAGTATTCATCGTCAACAATTATTGCTCCCGGATAATTTCCTAACCGTATTAATTCAGCAGGTTCTAATAAAAAATAATTACATATATTTATGTGGGACACTCTGTCAGTCATCTTTCTCAAAATTCTTAGATCCATGTTGTACACGCTAACCGTAAATGAACTGAAGACATTGAAAAGAAAAAAGAGGTCGACCACCTAATTTTGAAACAAATAACATATGCACGAGCATCCGAATCGATCTTTTTTTGCAAATGTCAGTCGAATTACCTAGAAATGACTATTTTTGCAACCGATTAAATTACCGCGTCGGCTTCTAATTGAGAAAAAAACAATAAAACACTCCCTTCCGTTTGTAAAAGAAGTTAAACACCGTTCTGCCCTTGAGCTATCAATTAAGCAGATTGGTCTGTTAGACGTTTTCAGTACAATATAGGCGATTGATTGATTTATCAGAACGTGTTCGGGACCATTTCTTATCTCGCATCTGGAATGTCATATTTTTAAAAACAAGCTGATAGCCTACGGCGATTCAAGCTATGGGTAATTTTCATTTTCCGGTATCAGTCTACGAAATAATGAGCGGAAGAATTTTTTTTCTGCGCGCTGTTGATTTGTGAGTTGAGGAAATTATGATGTGCAGTCATTCCCCTTTGATGGTCACGCCAGAATTGCAAATTGCGACGTGGGCGGACATTTTCCCTTTATTAATTAAACTCTATATATTTCTCAGACATCAGTGACGTCATTTGTGCTTTTAGGGCATTTGCCCGATTCTGTCCCGCCCTTGAAGATAAAACTTACAAATTTTAGTTTGTTTTCGGGGCCGTCGCTCACTTTCGTTTGCAGCAATGTACTTCTGGTAGTGTACACCTTGTAAAGCACGGATTGACCTCATCCATCAAGTATAGGCGTTTATTGATATTTACCGTGACATAGCTTTCAAGGGATCGTGGTTGTGTCAGACAGATATATAACTTACTAACAGACCAGACTTGAATTACTTATTCGACAACATTTGGCGTGCTTATAACCTTTAATGACATCTTCATGTTCTCGAAATATGTAACAGACAAGTTAAGGTAGTATTCCCCTCGAAAGTGAAAGACTTAAACTTTTGCTCAAATTTTCCACAAGGAATCTTTCAACCATTCTCTTTCATAATCAAGAATAAAAACAGGGGTCAGCGAGCAAATTTTGGTACCGGAGAAATAAATTACTCAAGATTTACCGACATTTCATATTCAAAATGGCCGCCATCCCTGTGTTAACTCTTTAGAGAAAAATGACATTTTCGATTGTCTAAAAACTAAGACGGTCAATTTTTTTCTTACACCAAGAGCTTTAAAGTGAGTTCTCACAAGTGGTAAATCAGACAAGAATAGTTTGAGAGTCTGCATAGGTGTCCCCGAGGCGCGTTCTACCTTAAAGAAGAGCGTAATTACCGTGACGGCTTTGAGCTGCTGCACATCAGACCTTTTTTCGAACGGGGAGAAAGAAAGAGATTAATCATGATTTCAAGATAATCCCTTTCGCAGACTTACTCAATGCTAAAGCATCGCATGGCATGAACAGGGGTCACGACCCCGTTAATTTCCTCCCATAGACTGAGAGATACGTTGCTTGTTGTGGTAATCAACCAGATTCAAGTGTCTATTGAGGAGTACATCGCTCTTTTGAATGGGGTTGACATCGTTTTCAATTCTCATGGCAAAATTTCCGATTCAGCTGTACTTGCGGGTATTACACAGGATACGAGTAAAGGCTACAGGCTCAGCGTCTTAATAAGTTGCTGGCATGTGTTCCGAGTGGATAAAATTTTTATGTCGCCTCTCTGCTGCGAATAACATCATTTACGTACAATTATTGACACTTCATGCAGGCGATGAGGTAAACTTGTTTTTGAAACTGTCATGCCAATCTTTTTTAAGACTACCCTTCCCCAGACGTACACATCTACCCTCGTCCTCTAACCTAATTGCCTTCATCCAATTAGACTTGCCAAGTCAACGCACTATTTAAGGAAGCACTCCAGGGTTTAGGCTTGTCGCAATATTGCAACAGACAGATCGATGAACTAGCATGTCTATTCAACAAAAATGAAGTGATCAGTCAGCGGTTCACATATTCCACAGCGAAAACCTGAAATGGAATAATGCGCCCCCTCGCTGCTGGGTGTGTGCAGTTTTTACCTTTTTACCACGGTGGTTTGGCCCAAATACCATTGTCACCAATGATGGTTGTGTGGACCTGTTTTGCAGGGAATTGGTGTGAACAGGTTAGGTCCATGGCACCTTGTGAACATTGTGCAACAATATACGAATAATTGTAACTCGTCCACGTGCCCTGACCCTGTGCTAATTCATTCAACTTGCACTTTTTGTATCGACCAGCTGTTATTTATAGCTGAAAGCACGGCATCGCGTGTATATTAATATACTTTTAGTGAAAAGGTGATATAAATATTAGTATGATCGTCATCGATATTTCAACCAAGCGAATACCTGATAGTGTTTGAAGCAAGGCGCACCAAACTTCCGCTATACTTAAAGTGACAATACCGATGAACTTGATAAACTCAGATTCAATGAAAAAAAACTGTACCAGTGCACAAGAAATCGATTTAGAATATAGTATTCGGTATATTCGTTGATTTTTAATGGGGTAAGCCGGGAAATGCATGCATTTCTCTGTCAAGCGATGAATAGTTTGCGTTGCACATGTGCAGACACAATACAGTGCAGATACGAAGAAAACGTATAGGAAAGATTTGGAATGGTTTGCTTGACTAATTATGTGTCACTCATTGCAGAAGCATATCTTGTACTGTGTAGTTGCTCTTCCAATGATGTCCGGTTTTTTTCGGGAAATAATCACTATATTGGTCAGCAAATCCCTACCAGTACCGACTATCTACTAGGATGATAGCTCTCTGAACTCGCATGTCAGGCGCCAATGTTTATTTAGCCCGCCAAACGACATGTTAAATTCTTTTTGAAATACAAATCTTGCTCTTGGCGTTTCTCCAAGGTGCTCCAGGCTGCACCGCCATCTTGAAACGTCAGTGCACGAAGGTGCATTCGCTGATTCTTTCTCAAAGCCTGCCTATAGTTAAATTACCAGCCAAAGTTCAGTTAGCCTGTTGGACTAGGAGGAGCAGGAATGCACTGAATAGTTGAATTTTCTTCTTCTGATGTTTATATAGAGGTCGTTTGAAATTATTTCACACAAGCAAACAGAATCTGTACAGTTTCAGAAGACGATTCATCAACCGTGGTTTTTTTTCGTTGTGACAGGAATTACATGCACGCAGGATTAGAATTTCAGAGCGAGTGTTGGTGCTCAAACGCCATTAAGACGGCCGCTGCCAATGAAACGGGATGTTCCATGCCTTGCCCCGGCAACAAAGAGCAGATTTGCGGCGGTCCGCTCCTCCTCTCCGTCTACACCATCGTCAGAGAGCCTGTTCCCATGCCGGCGTATATGAAGACCACAAACAACGGTGAGAACAACAGCGAACAAAGGAAAAACAAACAAAACAAGAACACACACACAAACACTGCATGTACATGCACGTTTTCTCTAGCTACTTCATTCATCATATTGACTATGAGTTTTAGCTTTCAAGAGGGCGTCCTTTCGCTGTCATGTACACATATTTTACAGACACTGCCAACACTCTTTGAAATATATGTGATGAAATTCACCTATCATCCTTGATAAATAAATACAGTACATGAAGTAATTGTGAAATGTATTTAACATTAACACAAAAATATTCCATTCCTTTCAACCAAATTACACTCGTTTCCGGCTTTGTTTGCAGAGAATGAAACTCCGAGTGGAACGACAGATGGTTACAAAGGCTGCGTGGCCACATCGAATAAAGAAAACATATTCGAAAAGGGACTTGTTAGTCGCGAGAAGTCCATGACCATCGCTGCTTGCAAAACGCAATGCCTACAGAAGGTAAAGAAGTGTATTTACATTTCTTATAACGCTGAAAACGTTTTGCACCATTTCCCTGCATATTGGGCGACTCTTGGGTTTCAAAATATCGTGTTATGAAGAGACTATATAGGCTTACGCTGTAAAATTCATTGCTAACGCATTATTTTAGAGGGGCCCAGGTCATCTATAAAAAAAAAGTTTACCCGGAAGCTATTGGACGCCACCTACGCTGGGTCACTGTGATGGAATATTTTGATTAGTGCGATCTCGCTCTTGCAGTCAGAAACAGGGACACAGTAGATGTTTACGCATTAATCTTATGTCTAGAACCTCTTCGTTGATTCAGTATCATCCCTCAAAACTTACACCTAGCGACGGTGCTCAAAACTTCTCGACCATGAATGGACTCCGGAATAAATTAAATAAATTACGTCTCTCGCGTGCCGTTGAAGTCAATCACTAAATCTCTTCCTAGTAATTGACTGTGAATATCATGGGAGTTACTTTGTTCTTGTATGTTATACCCAATTATGGCATATGGTCCAGACTCCGGGTCCAGCCAGCTGAACGAGTCATGTTAGAACGAAAGTTGTATTCTTTATAGACCGGAGTCCTTTCACAGTCAAACAAGCAGTTTCATGGTTTGAATGGAAAATCAGAGTACAACGCTAGACGTGCTACAACATTTTTTTTTTGGTACGGTACTAAAACAACATAGTGATAGAGAGGTCCGTAGCAGCGGCAAGTATAGGACGGATCGAACAGTGGAGTGCCTTATTCGGATTACGAACGCACAGGGAAACAAGGCTTCAGAAACATGTTGCTGATAATTTCAACTTCCGTGAAATGAAAATGTTGCCATGGACGCCGTTGTGTGGAGACACTTCCATTCGCACATGCCCAAGTGAGAACATATTGCAAACTGCCGAGCCCTCTATCGAGTTGTTGCACCCTTCCAACGTCAGTGGCTCTGTCGGTCGGGGGAACTTCCTGTATGGTGATCAGTTAAATATGAAGAATTTTAATACAATATGTTTTGGACATCTTGCGGAAAACCCTTGTATAAATACACCTTTCACCGCCAGAGCCATGGTACATTCTAATAACACAATTTGGGAAATAGGGGGCTACATTCACAGTATATTTCATTCAAGCTTCATATTAAAACTCACGTACAATCCAGTTGCATATAAAGTATAAACGATATTCTCGCGTATCATAACAGTTTCAAAGTCATTTGGCCCGCCAACTTAATACAGAAAACCAGCAATAGGCAAGTCTGTCTAGCCAGGCAGGTGGTCCGTCTATTGCACAGATACAGTTAGTCGGACGTAAAGCAGCAGCCTGAAGTCTTTGAAAGGTTTCTTATCCGCACAGTCAACACAAGCTTTCTCGCCAGTGACTTGCTTGCGGTGACGATAATCTATACTGTGATACCTAGGCTTATTGTTCATATTATACGCATCACACAGTATTTTGAATTTTCTTCATGACACTGAAATCCACTGTGATTGTATTGAGTTGCACAGTCTTCAACGAGCAGACTATGGGGTCTTAGATAACTTACAGGTAATAGCTTAATCAGTCAAGCAGGATGTTGTGCGAAGACGTTGTAGAGCATGAATTACGATCCAATTAAGGTGTTTTGACACAGACCTCCGTGCGCTTTGGCACGACGCTACTAATTACTACAGTTTCCATGGTTTTAGACAGTGATTGAAGTAATCGTAAAAAAAGGATATCGTGGCCCTTTTTGTCCGCGTTGGTCCTTTGTTATTCGACAACCTCTCCCCACATGTACATCCTGTTTTATGTTAACTTATATATGGATCACACTTTGAAGCAAAACAGTTTATTTTTGATTTGGAATTTTGTCTGGGTCTTATGTTAAGTCAAAATTTAGCGGTACAGATGCGTTTTATCACAAGCGAGACTGAACCGTGACAGAGACAGGGTGACCTGTGGTTTGGAGAAGAGAGGTCTGGACATGTGGCCTCCCCGATCTGCCTTTTTGAGGCGATCACAGCGTTATGTACTGTAAAGTAAAATAGAGAACTGATTCTGATCATGCCCCAGTTTCAAAAAAAAAAAAAAAAAAAAAAAAAATGCGCGACACGCATTTTTCTTTTTTTATGTTAATTCCAATCAGTCTGCTTTCCAAACATAAAGTGAAACAGTTAATTATCATGATGTGTTGTACCGAATTCTGGTTATTTGAATGCTTGTATAAAAGGTAATTTGTATAAAAGCGCACCATCTCTTGCGACTTTTCTCCGTCGTCTATCTCTGCTCCCTAGGTGCAGGAAAAAATAGGTTTGTGCTATGGCTTTAAAATGATGCGCGCTGACCAGAAATAATCCTGTTATTCAGTGGGGACGGGGAGGGGCTAACATCAAACATTTACTTATGACGGTTAAAAGAACGTACCTATAAGACATCGTTTTACAGTCAACGAACACCCAAGCCTGATAGAACATGAACAATAAGAGTCACAGTGGCTCTACCATTGTCACCAGGCCATTTTCCAGATCAATGAACGAGCAAAACACCATATCTGCTTTTTTTCAAATTCTCATTTAGTCCTCAGTTTTTTTACCTGTTCATTCCCCGATTCTCTATAAATAGGTCTGTTGCCCACCCAGCCCTTACCATTGATAACAATATGTTTGGGCCAAACTATTTTGGTATTCTTGTGTGTGTTTGTATATTGCAGGCATTTCATTTAGCTTCAAAATGCCAGTGTTCAAATGAAATTTACACTGCCTTTAAAGGGAAACCGTCGTCGGAACTGCGCCTGTGCGAGTTTCTCGTTGACAAACAATGTATTTCGTGCGAGATGTCCAGATGCACCTGTTCATCATCGCTGCATCATGTAAATTATACGATGTAGATTATGACAGACATGTTTTAACTTTCATCAATCACCGTCGTACCTTGGATACAGTGTTTACATCGGTCGTATGGGTCCCATACGACCTTTGCGTGCAGTTCCGACACCTGAGGCAGGAAGCTCGAGTGTTTCTCGTAAACTAGCCTACCCTATTTCATACACTGACCCCTTTTTCATAGTGTGTGATCACCTGCTGTTACTGTCGCATTTAGGAGAATAAAGGTCTAAATTGTTGCAGACCGACCTACACCATAACAAGAAACACCTAGATATTTTTGATTTTGTGTTGTTTATCGTTAAATCCATTCCATGCAGCCATAAATGACGTATTTGTTTCTGATGTTTTGATGTTGCTTTGCACATATTTTGATAGTCTTGCCTTTTGTCTTATGTGAAGGCCTCTTAATTGAGGTTTCCCGGTCAATATGTACCAACCAACGAACGGTCTTTCTTTTGCATCTTCTTCACAGCAATATTCAATAGCCGCTCTACGTGGCGGGAACGAGTGTCACTGTGGACACCTACAGGTCAACTTCAATTACATACTCACGGAAAATGATAGTCTATGCGAGGTACCGTGCGGTGGATTTGAGGGTCATTTCTGTGGAGGACGTGGCTATGCCTCGGTCTACGTAACTGCGGCTGAAGGTATGTGTATTTACTTTAGCCAATTCATCAGCCTTTGAAGGCAAATACGCCGACGTTGCCACATTAGATGTTTGCCACGGCGACAAGCCCTAAAAATGCTCGTCCACAGTAGAAATTCTCTCTCCGAATATTGCAACTTGGGAGACTAGCATCATGTTGCTCCGGTTAAAGCTTCAACTGTTTTTGAAGTGAATATTTCTAGAGGGTTTTGAATGCCATGGTAACTCGCGTAGGCAACCTGAATTATGTTTATGTTCTTTCTCGCCGACTCGATGAAATAATCCAGGTTTTTTGGGCAACATTTTCTTTAATCCCTAGTTTTCGTATTAGTGACGAAATTCCTGATGTCATTCCTTTATGATCTCCAGTGAAAATATGTATCGAGTCAGTTCATCGATAAAGCTTTGATAAACAACCTGGCCCTTCAAACTTTTAATAGTTTCGACATATGTCTGCATCTGTACGTCAGTAGTTCATCGTTAGCAACACAGTACCGTGTCGTCTTGTGATTGATGCTGATTCTACCGTCCTTTGAATTTTTGCAGCGTTACCATGGTTACCGGGCTGTGATCTAAGCTCTTCCGCTTTCAAATTATCATTCCGGGGGGAAACGAAAACCCTTGTTTCTCAGATGGCTGCTTCCCCGTTGGCGGATAATAAATAGCGTTGTAATCATTAGAACACCCGTATTGTGACATACTTTGTCATTTATCAACAATATTGTTTCAGATCCCCGCTGCCAGAATACCACACTGAAACCTGAAGGGTCCATGTCGTTGGTGGCGCTAGCTAGCTTTCCAGGATCGGGGAACACGTGGGTGCGCCACATAATCGAGCGTGCCACAGGAATTTACACAGGGAGCTTTTATACCGATGGAGAACTCTTCAAAAAAGGTAGCGGCATTAAAATAGAAATATTATCGTGGAAAGTGCTCCACGACTTTAAATATCATAATCATTTTCCTTCGGCAATGAGGCTTTCGTCGTTATGTATGAACACGAATGCACTGCCAGATTTTTTTCAAGGAGTTATCAGAAACGAGGGCGTGCGACCTTGTTCATTTTCGAAGATGCGATATCCATCTTTAGGCATATTCAGAACATACGTGGTTTCACATAGTCACACTTCTCTTCAGTTTCCATCCACGCATTTGTGTAGATGTTTCTCTCAAAGTTTGACTATCCCCACCCCTTTTCAAGATCTATGTGCTACCCCCCCCCCCTCAATATATACGTATTTACATGTATCTAGGGTTCAAAGGTGAGCGGGAACATTGGAAGAAACGCAACACTGTCGTCGTGAAGACGCACGACTTCAGCCAAGAGCACATCAAAGACTACGATGCCGTGGTGCTCATTATCAGGAACCCTTACAAAGCAATGATAGCCGAGCACAACAGGAAGTTTGGCGGGCATACCGGGTACGCCACAGAGGACAAATACACGAAAGGAACCGGTAGGCGTTTTTCCCTCAATGATTTAATTTTCGCAATTCGCAGAGATAAGGAGCTGTAAGTTGCATGTCACCATGCAAAATGCGTGCTGTAACTTTCAGCAGCGCCGTAAACACTTTTCTCTAAAATGATTCTGTATTGCTTCAGCCTTTAGCAAATTAACAGACAATGTTTATTATACATATCATGCCATTTAGGAAAAAATACGTTTGAAGAAGATACCAGATTCATAAACGTATATTGCTATAAGTATGAGATAAATCCCTGCGCAACAAATTACCTGTCATTGTGTTGTTAAATTTAATTTCCCTCTTGTAGACCGTTCTAGTAGATTCACTTCCCGCGTAAATGTTGGCAGACCGTTGATTCAGCAGTCGTTAATAATATCACAGACACGTAGAAAACAATATAAACCTCCAGTACTGAGTGTAAACCGATTAATTCATCGGCAACTCCATGTTTTTCCCTGCAGAGTGGACGGACTTCGTGATGGGCAAATCGCGGACCTGGACAAACACGGCCCTAATGTGGATGCAGCACTGCCCGAAAGTGCTGGTGATTCACTACGAAGACCTGTTGTCGGACATCAACAGCCAGCTCCACCGGCTACTGACCTTTTTAAACATAGAAATCAGCCAAGAACGCCTGCTGTGCGCCGAACTGAACTCCTCGGGTAAATTCAAGAGACCCTCCCGGAACAAAGGCCTGTCGTTTGATCCTTTCACCCAGGAAATGCACGAATACGTGGACATTTACATCAAAGCCGTCGCCATGGCGTTAAAGCTTCATGGCCACCCTCCCCTGCCGAAGGAATACGTTCCTGATCTGAATCTCTGATTAAACGTCATGTTTGATTGGCCAATGCAGGCATTTGGACATTGAAGAGGGAAATCTATACTTCAAGCAGACTTTTGTTGTGAATATTTCGACTTCTAGTGTGGCGTAACGAGGAAATGTTTGAGGGGTGTGGTAAACTGAAATTTAGACATGTATTCTTGCGCGACCTGCGCTTACGTTGCTCTGAACCCGAATCGTCACCTGGAGAGTAGACACCCCTTTCTAATCCAATCCGTCATTGGGATTCGTCATTTTGCTATAGTCTGTTTGCTTGGATCAAGTGAACAACAGGCTAATCCGCTAGATAAAATTGACCCCTTGACCTTTAATCTGGTTGGCTTATATTTGAGGCCCTGGAAATCTCCAGGCCACCTGCGTAACCACATATATTCCAGTCTATCCGTCGTCAACACGACATTACTTTCAGGTGACGATTTAATGTCGGGAGAGCATTCGAACTTTCATAAGTGCGTCTTTTCAAGAGGTCGGTCGCGGAATATACTCGTCCAAGACAGCGTAACACAGGGTCAGGAAGCGTTTTGTTACTTCCAAAGTGTGCATAATCAAGTGCAATGCCGAAGAGGGGGACAGTTTATTATTCGAATGTTGTTGTTTTTTTACCCCCATCAAGAACAACTTTTCACAACAATGCCTTTCTCTTCGAATCAAAAAAGTACATATCAGCCATATTTAACAGTGAGATACGATGGTGCTCCTTATCAGCGACTTTCCGGTATTCGTGGGCACCCGATGATTGCACCTGGCGCTGTCCAGCTCGCTGTTGTGATGACTGTAAGGCATGTCGATGCAAAATTCTCCGTCAGGGACAAAGTTTGAAGTTTATATTTAAAAATTAATTTACTTACCGTTTATATCGGTGTTAATGTTGGGCACAATTTATTCTTGTCTGTAACCTCTGCCGTTCTTGGTTGCGGGAGCTTTGCTTTTATTCTGTCATTCTCATACTATGTTATGAACGTTGTAGAATGTCTTAAATGGTGGCAGTTTATATTTAAACATTAATTTACTTACCGGTTATATCGGTGTTCAGTGTTCAGGATTACTGCTTTTGGCAACTTCTTCCTGCCGTTCTTGGTTGTGGGAGCTTTGCCTTATTTTTCCCCCATCTTCTTCATTTGATATTTTGAACTCTGTAGACTACTGTACCATCGTGTGATAACCAATAACTTGTCCGTTTTCAATGAGTGAGAGGGCGAGCGAGGATAACCGACGGAAGGAGCCATTCATGTCATGCAGCCATTCAAAAGTACAGCTGTGCACTGTAGGCTAGTCTGGACGGTAGAGGGCGCGGTCTCCATAAAATGGTGAAATACCTGTTGTTTTAGATTTCCGTGCAATCAAAAGGTTTTATAACTGGGATCTTGTACTTGTGAGGTCAGTGATTTACAGGAGCAGAAGTTGCCCATTCCAGGGACCGTTAACCACAGTCCACTCACTAAGTTTCTGAAACTTTACACAGCGTTTTCGAGGGCGTGACGGACATGCACCGATCGACAAAACGTTCAAGTTCTACCGTGGGTTCTTCGATCGGCTGATCAAACCGTACATAGTTATTGAACTGTTGGCGTTAAGTATCAGTGCGACTACGGAAATTCAATTGTAATAAGGTGATTTATGCCATAGCCGTGATAAGTGGCGCATTTATAGGCCATGAAAATAAATATGTGTGCTAGCCTATTCAAGCGCTCAGGGACCTAACCTCTTAAACTTCGTTATGGATTAAAAAAAAAAGATTAACTGCAAAGATATAAGAGCCTTGTATATTGTTTTGTTCGACAAATAATGCATTTTAACATGTGTATGTTTAGATTGTGATGTAAGTTTGATGAGAAGAATTCAAGTCCTAAAAAGACATGCAAATATGACTTTCAAGAGAAATTGTGATAGGAGGTTTTCAAGCAAGCAGACGAAACACTAATGGATGACTTTGTTACAGGTTACGTGTGTGTAACATATTATTTCGAGCAAGCTTGTATAATATTAGGTTCACGCTGACCTTTATCGCAATAGACGGGTTATTTTTTCTTGTGCGCAAGACATCCGATGACACACGTGAAATTGTAAAGAAGTTAAAATGAGCTTAGTATTTTACAGGAGCTTATGCTGCGATTACGGGGAACCAACTGGCTTTCGTGTGATTATTTCTGTATTCCCGTCGCGCGTCACGCAAGACGGTAACTAGACAGCGAAGTTCTTGGCGCCCTTGTTGTTCTGATGAACCAGTTTTTTTTCCCGCAATGTAACTTCAACGTTGTCAGGGATAATGAGATTTAAACTGTTATTGAAGGGGAAAAAATGAAAGAATTTATTGAAATTACAGGTGAAGCTATCTTGAAATTGATTGCTTCTTGAGGGCGGCGAAGCCAATGCATTCTGATCTCGGATTGATCTTCATAATTGTATGGAATATGTTTAAGTCTTTTATAATGTGATTTAAACTAATAGCAACGAAATGATAACGACAAAGTATTTTTCCACTTTCAAAAATAAATGTTCTTAATTTTTAATACAAAATGTGACGCTGTTGTCTGTTGTCGTGTTTCAATTTTGTCATATTCCCCTTGAATACAGCGAATGAAAGCAAACCTCGGCCCGGCTACATTCCAATGGTACATAAGAATGTATCACTGGTCTGCCCCATAACTTCTCTTATAAATATTTTATGTAAAAGTAAATAAGAAGAGCGATAAGGACCGATACTTGTAGGTATATACCCCGTTTTATTCGAGTGTATAGTTTTTTTTCCTCATCAACATCCAAGCAATATATATTTTTCGTATTATAAATGGAGCAAATTTAGACAAAATTGGATTTCTTTACTACATATCACAAACTAGATATTTGAAAAAAAAAGTGTAAGGAAGTTCACCGACATTGTCACTCGTGAGTCGGCCAAGCTGTATCAGTCTAACAGCGACTGAGGCCAAGTGTAATATCCTCGTGAAGTCCCTGTTCAGTCAATTTAGGTTGGGGTGTTTTACATGTAACGGTTGGTTTGGTCAGCAAGATACCGCTGAATCATACTTCATGATAAATTGACTTTAGGACATTGCTATAAGGGATGTGGTCCGAGTACTAGCCATCCGAGTCAGAACCTGAGTAGCCATCACTTGATGGCTACTCAGGTTCATGGCCAGCAATTAGTAATAATTTGTTAATTTTCCCATGACAGTGCGACCGCTCGTTCAATGTTAAGTCGAATCAAAAAGGCGAAATGGGGGAATCTCAACGGTCGATTCAAGTGCTCGATCAAAAAGCATTACTTCATTAAAATTTGCCATATGTAAGATACTCACTCATTTCTCTATTCATTGACAAATACACAATCCCTTGACAGATCCCCCGTTAGCTAAAACAGTAAGTTTTAAAATGCAGGTTTTGTCTGAAATAGGCTTATTGTTTATAGGCAACGAGGAGAGACAGAAGAGGTAGGATTGCTGGTTTAGGAGGATCGCAGGAAGGGGTAATCCCTCCCCCAGTGAGGAAATTATGAAAATTTAACATGTTATTTTGTAGCAATGAAGTTTTGCATATACCCTGAAAACTGGGAGAGAACGCTTTGAAAAACTGAAAACGTCACGTGACTGTAATCTAGATCGCGATGTTCGTATTACTGTAAACACGTGACGTTCTCTTGGCACAACAAAGTGGGTAGAGCAGTTTCATGTGATTTGTGCGAACCTTCATCGGCGTCATAAAGAAACAGTGTAAAATAAGCACTAGGAATGAATTTTGCTAAACTTATTTTTGGGTTACTTTTTACTAAATGTTGATGCATCATACTGCTTGCAATCGGTAGCATTTTTTCAAAACCCCTATCAGTTCCACTGCACTTTTAACTCCCCAATTTACCCCATTTTTTTCAAGTCCTCCTCAAATTTCTCCTGGACTCAAGAGGAGTTTACAGACACCGCCTAAACATCATGACATGTATTTTTTTTTTTTATAAAAAAGCCTCTTTGGATTTGTCAAACTTATAAGGCTAAAGAAATTAATGATATTCACAAGTTAGATAACTGCAGCATCAATCAAACAAAATAGGGGAAAGACGAAAGTAAACGCTGTCAGCTACACACACAAAAAATAGTGCAACAGAATCAAGACGGGCGAACTCTAGAGGGCGTCGTCATCGACGCAATCTCGGGATGAGGCTGTGGAAACAGGCCTAGTCCAACGGGAAAGGGGATTCTGAGATAAAATTACAACACCTATATCTGTCGCAGAGTATATTAGATGATATCTTCTGTTAGCCTTAATTTACTTGTGACATTGGCGGCAGATTAATTGAAAGAGACCCAGGTAAATGTACCTTAAAGTTTTTGAAATCACGTTTCGGCAAATCGATATTGAAAGCATTATCTCGAGTAACCAAGCATAGCTTTGATTTCCTTCAGAGCTGGTTACCATAGTGATGTTAATGATCTCAAAATACATAAACTTATCGGATAGTTGGAGGGAGACGTAAAATACCGATTCTTTCGGTAGTGATTCGTCGTGATTACCGTCGACATGGTATCGTAAGTAAATTTCGTAAAAAGTTCGACCCTCAGGAGCGATTATGTTAATTCTGTGGCAAGGATTACACGTGTCGTAAACCTTGTTACTATTGTCAATGCTTACGTTGTTTCTGACAACGTTTTTAACATGCTATCTATCCTAACGTATTCACTTAATATTGATTATGTTTCCACTTAATATTCAATATGGTTGTCTTCCTTGAGCGAGGAGTGCGCATGCTCCATTATTTTTATTCAAAATTGAACTTTATCACGGCGTACTTTTGTTCGCATATTATCCTACCTGAATCCACGGTTTGTCTCGTGAGCTGGATGAACGCTGCCACAAAGCGGTTTGTATACTCTGAGCTCGTAGAGTTGTCTCGGTCTTCCGCCCGGCAAAATCACTGAGGCCATCGTAACCTCCGTGGGTCCACGGTGCTGAAGAACTTCTCATGGCGAGATTCTGCTCACGCCGCTGTAGCTGCCAATAACAGGTGTTTACAACGAGAGAGAAAGACTAGCCCACTAGCGCCCCTGTGGTGACGAGAGAGTCAACCTCATCCGCGCATCAACTACGATAATGTGAGCAGCGTTTGCAGCTTTGAGTGGAAAATATCAAACAAATATATCTGCTGCAGAGATACTCTCGTTAAGCAGCCATCCTTAATGCCGCCGCGCTATTTTCTCGCCTTGCGTATGAAGTGTACAAGTGGCACAACCGCAGTGTCTGAAGACCTAGTTTCAATTCTGGGCACGATGATCTTTTGAGCTGCAGAATAATGCTGTGTTCGAAATGGTGCATCGGACAAACTGATTATGTAAGTACCCTATTGCATCAAATTAAGAGCGAAAATTTCCTAAAGAGCCTTAAGTAAAGGAACATTCGGTTAAAACGACTACTCTTAAAACACACACATATCTTGTCGGAACTCAAGCTAAACTACCGCCATGGGAATGACGCAACCATCACAGGAAAGTAAAAAAGATAATTTGTGACAAACTGCCATTCCCAAACGACGTCTGATTGACCTCTCTGTATCGTCTGCTCTAATAGCATTAAAAGTTATGATCTACTAGCACGCGACCCTCGCTGTGCCGTTACGATTAACTGACATAACTTTGATAGCAATGCAGGCTTTTGTAACTTTAGGTTGTATTAATTCCTTATATGTTTGCGACAAATTTGTTTACCGGTATCGGTTAATTGTTCAGTTGAAATGGACGGGTTTTTTTCATGAACAAATTGTTTAATTGCCATGACAAATCTTTCAAAGAACACGATTTGAAATAGTTTGGGATACTTGGATAGCGAACTTATGTCGGTTTAATCTGCAAAAAACAATGCACCTGTTTTTATGACTAATTTGTATTGCAACATTCAGCTGTAGGGCACCCAACACTTCTGAGAAATCTGACAAAAATATAAATATCCAATTTTCCCAAAGTAGTGCCAATCGTGTTAAAGGTACCAAATGACTAGCATCGACTATATCAATAACCGCTATTGCGAGAACCAGGTATTGACGACTGCCTCCGCTCCACTGTTTTAATTCGCCATTTATGACATTGTCAAAAACAAGCAGGACAGTTTTCTATAACCTACATTCTGATTCCTTCTGGCTCTATTTTGCATACCTTGCAAGTGAAAGTGACATCGCCCATGAAGTGCCGCTTTAGGCTAGCTATACTCTTTCCGTTGGATCGATCTTCCGTTAGAAGATGATCGAAAACAAGGCGCGAATCACCCACAAGTGCTCTGAAAAGAGGCATCGCATCTAAAATGAATTCGGGTGAATGCGACTTTACGCGATATGTTAACAGCGTTCTCGGATTTTCTAGACTTTTGACATATCCCAGTGGCAAACACCACCCAGTGACACACAGACAGGTCAGTCGAGTGATGATGCGAAGCTACACGTTTCTTTCTTACAAATTGTGATGAACCCTACAAAACTACTGTCAATTGTAATCCGATATTGAGATCACTTGCAGACACGCTAGACCCTCTCATGAGTGTAAAGAACTGACCTATGTACTGGCAGTATGCCCACATTGTACACCGTTTAAAAGGGATGTTTGCAATATGAGATTGTGCCACTTTGTCATTGCATTTCTTTCTGCATAGTCGCGAGATATGCACCACCAGTTGTTTCCTCTGTAATGCAAATTCCATGCGTCATATATTTGATTATATCTCGAGCCTGAAACCTTCAGATTAAAGGGCCAGTATAGCTGTAACTCTTACAATTTTTTTTTCACTACACTATCTTTGTTCTGTAATGTAATCGCAAGTTCTTTTTCTTCTCTCCAAAATATGGTCGAAATGTCTTATGTATAGCTTGCCAACGCAGCGTTCATACTTATAGAATGCACCGTTATTGTTTACATTTGAATTTTAGCGCGGACCATGCTCCGCTTGATAACAAACAATGCAGTCTGCATATAACACGATTGGAAATAATTTTGGAGAATATGAATAGCTGAAAGTTGTAATATTCCAAATTACCGATAAAATCAAGTGAATAGCAAAATAAGGAGAAGTAGATGAGCTACAATTTGCTGATTAATCCACATCCTATTCTCCCAAATTAGCGCCAATCGTGTGACATACAGCCCGAGGCTGAGTTGACAAGCTGAACAGCGTGCATCTCAACATGCTTTTTGGAGTAGGGCAAGAAAGTGGAGAAAAAAGTAAAAATAGTGAAAATATCATCAAAAGCTACAGATACTGTCCCTTTGACCAGGAAACACACGCATCCTTTCGTGGATCGACGTTAAAACATCTTAAAAGAACTTTTTGAAAACGCTTGCTGTCTACCGAGGACCCTGAGTGTCGACCTTGATTTACACTGATTTTGGCAAGACAACGAGACGGTATTTTAAGAATCAGTCATGCGAAGACTAAATGATAATTAATTTGGACTTTTGGCTTTGAAAGCTGCCTCATTATTCGCTATTAGAATGATTGGCGATGACGTCAGAATCGATGCAATGCTAATAAGGGTGACTGGTAAATAATGTGTTTTGGGGTCTACGTTTCTGAAAATTCATTATTGAATATAATACTCTTCAAGTTCCCAGCAAACATCCGTCAGTCAACAATGAAACAGTTGTTTTCATTTTTCGGTGCAGTGTCCACAGGGACAGAACTGCCAGTGTTCGGTCCGGGGGCGAACTGAAAATTTCCGATTGGCTTAGCCATGCGCACTTTGACTCAGTGGAAATTTTACGTAAAATGACTTGTCGACATGTGTGTATCATTGTCAGAACCTATCATCCTGTAGAAATAGACGACTGAGATATTTCACATCACACAAAAACGTGATGTGTGAAGTATCGTCATACAGAGTAGAGCATCACTATATCACACATATCCAGTTCTTCCAACTATGTCTCAATACCCAGCATTCAACTCATCAAAACAGCCTGTGTGTATTGTATTACGTA
This sequence comes from Ptychodera flava, assembly GCF_041260155.1. Lineage (NCBI taxonomy): Eukaryota > Metazoa > Hemichordata > Enteropneusta > Ptychoderidae > Ptychodera > Ptychodera flava. Next base: position 26,940,280 of record NC_091939.1, read on the forward strand.
AAAGCACAGACAGTAGAGAGTTATTGGTAACCACTGAATTTCAGTCCGGCCTAGAATACATTTACCAAAAACAGTACAGTGCATCGCGTTTGCAAGACGAACGCTTTACATCACACCTTACTGAGGGAGAAAAATAAGAAAATGCATATTGTGTTATAGTAACAAAAATGGGGAAAATCGTAAAATTTTGGTCATAGCTACTGCGTCTTTTAAGACTTATTAAATGTAAGTTACACGGCACAAGAGATCATGCTACAGTAGTTACGTAACTATGGTTTTAAAATTTCTCACTTGACCGATTACTCGCAGGCCAAACACTTTTATTCAAAATGTCCATGTTTGTCAGTGCGAAAGTAGAGGGTCTGCCACCCAATCATGTTAAATCCGTTTTCCATCGAGAAAATTGGAAGACCTGCTGAAAGGAACGGCATTTAGTCTCACTCCTTGGGAGCGATTTTCGCAGTCCGTCTTGCTCGAAACAAATCGTGCCAACATGTCTCCGGCGTGTAGTAAGCTCAGAGTTACATTGCTTAACGGCTGCAACATGCAAATATCAGTCCCTGTTTTGCTCAACTTAAATGAAGGATGACATGCTTCAATGTTTCCGAGATAATTCAATAAGTAAACGACCGATGTTTCAGGTTTGTCGACCTCAAAATTGAATGCTAAGAAAAATAACCAATGCACTCTTCGAATTATATCATTTGTTAAAACGACTAAGTATGTAAAATTCGTCTGTTCCCAATGAACAAATAAAAGAAAACACTGTGTCTGAAAAAGATCAAAATTTGTGTAAGCAACATATTTTAATTGCCAATGGAGTGCAATTAAAACGCCGTGAAAGGTAGATCCAATGCAAATACGTGTAATCAAAAGCCAGGGTCAATACAATACCTACGGCCTATTATTGCAAATGTCACATCTTGTTGACATCATTCAAAAATCATTCATTTTTATGATCATGTTCCGGTATAGGCAAAATGTTTAGTACGGCCGCCTTCTATGAATGACACAGGGTGGGGATATCCGTACAGCAGTGCGCATTCAGTTTCGGTTTTGTGTTGCCATCTCTGGCTTAATTGTTTATTAATAAATGCTTTATTTGATCAATGGAAGCAAATACGAGGCTGGAATGTTGAAATAAATGTGTAACAAGCTTTTTGGCCCGGCAAGTGTGATTATTGGCAGCACTTACAATGGCGTGTATATATTTCACACATCTGTGTTAATGCAGTAAAAACTAGCTAACATGGAAGTTCTGTTTACTATGTATCGCAATAAAGACACTATTGCGAAAGGCTTGGGAAACTTTGTTTACATGGCAAGTCATTGAAAACACGTATAAAAGAATATTCTAGTCCCCTAAGCTTCTTTCCTACCAATTTACCGCGCTGCATTATTCCTTTGTCCGTAATATTATGTGTGTCTTGAAGATCAACAAGAAACACGTCCAAATGAATCTCGTTATTTACCCAGTTTCTCATGCTTGAACGCAAAGACAACAGTCGAATGGCACATAACGAGAGATTGATAGTATCATTTGCGGACGGGGGGGGGGGAATGTCCGTTCACAAACTATTTGCTAAGAGAGATGGATTTCCTTTGTTCATTGTACGCTTGCCAAACATCTCTGGTGATGCAGCATCATATATTTTCTATAGTACTATTCTCTCAGTATTTCTATGGATAACGTGAGCTACGCTCTCCGAAGAGAATTTCATTCCCTGTGTAGCGGACTTCTGCAAGCAGACGTTACTGCATGCTAGGGATAGTAAATACATTGTAATCAATTGTGCAATTAACGTAACGTAACCAGTGCAATGCTGCATTTTTGTGTGCTTTTCATGCCGTCAACCAAAATCAGCTGAATTTGGTAACAAAATTGTAAATGTAAATTAGCATACCCAGATGTCATGAATTTTTAAATGGCATGTTTGTATAGGATGTACACTGGTTAAACGAACTCGCCGGTATTAAAGACGAAAATATTCTCTGTCAGGGTTCTCTGACCGCCATGTGAAGGTAAAACGCAACTCGAAAAGAAAAGTTCGAGAAACATAAACTTTGTGTCATAATTTGTATTCAAATCAAAGGTCATCAATCAAGTAACATTTGAAAATATAATACGCAGCTTACAGTAAAATAAAGCAACAAGTACATAGATTGACTTTTCACGATACCAAATGAAAGAATTATCAAGTTTAATTGTAATGACAACGTGAAGAGGCAACTCAAATATTGCATGATATACTGGCCATGATATGTGTGAAAAACAACGTACACACTGATCATTCACCTGGAATATTCAAACAAGATGTTTCTCCCGTTAATACTTTGAAAAATGTTCCCAACTTGACAGCTGGTCACGACACAGAGAAATGTAAACAATCTTTCTGTGGCGGTGTGAAAGGATTACTTCACTTAGAAATATTCCAAACACAAAACGATGGGCATGTAATGTTTTGACGAATATTTCTTTGTCAAAATCTCTGTCAATTGTTCTCCTAGAAGTGTGAATTCCCAATCGTATCGATCTACACTCTTTGAATCGCCGACTTAGCAATTAGTGGGCCGTGTCAAGCAATAGCCCTATTTAGAACGATTTTCTCTCAAAAGTGCGATAAGATAGCTCTTGAATTAAAAATACAATAAATTATTGGCACCTCGTACCTTTTATCTAAGCCTGCAATGTCGATGATTCGATGACAACCGCTGTTTGCTGACGTATTCATTGAATTTTATTTATTTTTAGGTATTTTCATGGGAAGATAACCTCGGAAATTAAATCTTCTATGTTCGATAATTTGATTCAAGGTTTGGGTTTCAATAAACACGTATTGTTTGTACCATCCATCTTCCATGGAAAGAAAAAGCTTGAACACTGAACGAATTGAAACTGTATCTTCGAGTTCAATCCTCCAACATATGAATCACATAACACTGGCGATTAATTCAATTTTATTTCGCAGTTTTGCGTGTTTATGACATAAATTCCTCGTTTCACAATTTCACCAAAGCGGCGTTTTTTCACTGCAGGACTTGTAAATGGACAAATTTATTACACAATCGAAAGAATATAAGTGCCGATACACTTACAACCTTAGAGTGATTGCCTGAAACCCATCAGTATTTGCAGAATCTGAATGTAAATGCCCCTTACGTTCATTTTAACCGCCAGCTTCGGACATCTTTTACAAATAAATTTTTTTAATCCGCCGCCTTCATTCCATTCATATGAAAATCTAATCAAATATTATTATACGAGTCAAGGTTTTTACCATTTCGTAAAATTTTATAACTCCAAGTCAATTCCACCTTTCAATCGCTATGGAAATGTGAAGAAAGTTCTTCAACATTCTTCGGTCATCAGAAATACTATCACAGTGTCCGAATACCGGGGGACATTGTGAAAACCTCTTTTACGATAGTTGAATACGATTTGAGCGGGACTGTCTTGCGAGATTATGCACACTGACTGACGGTGTAGTAGTCTGTTTTTGCCGGTCGGTACATCAAATACGATTTTGCCAGCAAAGTGAGTCATAAAAGTCTCAGGCGGTCGACCATATCTTCAACACAAAAGATTACAGAGGCAAAAGTAAAGTGTAAGGTTATCAGGAATTTATAGACAGAAACGCGTAAAAGATGACAAGATGAATAAGTTGAATTAGTTTCACGAACAAGCAGTCTTTTTTTGCCACGAAAATGATTATAAGTGAGTTAAAAGTAAATATGAAATCACCATCTCAAACTCTTGCTGCGGAGAGAAATCGACTTTTTACCCACAATACATTTCGATACCATGTAGCTTGCCGCCCCCGCCAATAAGATGTTAGCTATTCAAGGTAGCGAGAATTGGAAACGCATAAAATTTGCACGCTTTGTGTTTATATTTACTCTTAATCATAACTTCATCATAATCATCTCCCACCGCTCAGTAAAATTCAGTGTCAGTTAATTAACGCATGACTAAATTATATAATTAGATAATGGCTTGTCACTGTTGGGACATTATTGGTCATCAACATCATCCTAACAATAATAGGCATACCCTACTACTCCAAGGTCTGCCTGTTCCACGTTTACGCAGCGAAATCGACTTACTTATCTTTCAGTACACTGAAAAATGCATTAAGGTGGTATACGCGCCTCTAAAGTATAAGACTTAAACTTCTGCCGAAACTTTCCTCAATGAAACTTTCAATTATTCTCCTTCAAAATCGCCAATAGAATTCAAGGGTCACCTTGCAAATTTAGGAATAATGAAACAAATTTACTCAACATTGACCTGATTTCAAATTCAAAATGGCCACCATTCTTGTGCTAACTTTATGCGGAAATAAAATTTTCGATTTGAAAAAACTGAAACTGTGAAAATTGTTCTTTTAAAATGAGCCCCTATTAGCGGTAGACCAGAAAATCAAAGAGTTCGGATATCTGTTCCCAAGCGGCATTCTACCTTGAGTAATCACCTTCATTATTTGTCTCTTGTTTTGCTCTGTCAGATCACGAGTAGCAATAATTTTGCCAGAGATTTCGTAATTCAGGCATTTCCATGCAAATACCGACGTTCAGTGATGAGGACACACACAACACCGTACAGGTATTCCTAGTCTGTTCTTGGGGACACGTAAACAAACTTGATGTTATATTTTTCGTGTCGTCTTACAGAACAATTCTCCTCTGAGACATACAGACTGTCAAATTTTCATCGCTTTATTGGTATTCTGCTATCGTGGACTCATTTTGAAGCTTATAGAATACATGAAGTTTTCTTATCGCCTTGTCTTTGTGAGAATCGAAAAATATATTTTTTCTCAGACCAGCTTTTTTCAGGCATTTATCCATCCATTACGATAATTATTCTCGTGATTTTGTAAATTGTGGTTGAAGTTTCCTTGAGGAGTTTTTGAAAAAAATTAAAATATTTCAGTTTCAACGCACGTACATGTAACACCAAAACAGTCCATTTGTGTACTAGAACTCTGTTAGAGTAGTGACACCTTTACAGTTTGAGGAAATTACAATAAGGTCAACGCCATTGACACCCCTTTTCACAAATTACATGCTTTTAAGTTCCAACATTAGCTGTAATACTTAAAATCTACCCCTCAATTTATACAATATCCTGCCGTGACATTGTAACACTTCACCTGAAAAGTATGGCACGCTGCGCCAAAGTGTAGCACAAACGATTGCATCTTTTATTACCCAGGATGACGTCACTAAATTTACATTAACACCGAGATAGCATGTCGTTTTGTACAATGACCGAGTTGACATAGCTGCTTCGTCAATAATCTCCGATCTGGCTCTTTCTAAAGTGCGAAATATAGCTTTTAAGACAGATCAATGACTGCAGATGAGAGATTTTTATAAATAAAGTTGCCTTACGTGTAGTTTTCTAGGGCGAGGTTAACGTGTTTTTAAATGCTGATGATGTTTTCTTCGTCTTGCTGCGATTCCAGCTGTTTTTTCAGTATTACTCGTGCACCAACGTAAAGAATGCCATAAAATATATTAATATTCGTTTAAGAAGGCTTTGATGAAAGCAGCATGTCACAATACAAAAATTACATTTCTGTTATTTCATTTCTTTATACTGAAAGTTGATTACTAAGTACATTAACATAATTAGGATGGAAAACAAATAATAAATAACATCAAATTGATGGAAAATAAATAATGAATAACAAAAAATATTTGGAGAATAATAAATAAAATCACTGTACTGTCAATCTCTTAAGTAGATCCACTTTGACCTTTCCATATAAATATGTCATACGGAAATAATGACGACATGAGAGAATTTTAGACAATAGGATGTGGCGGTCGACCCAGCAGGAATCAGTTGCAAAAACATTGAATATAATAATCCACTTAGGCATTGAGGCAGGAGTCGGGTCTTTTTTCATGGCATTTTACGAGCACTTTCTGGTGTGTTAACTATTCCTAATACTGCCCGAAATAAAGGATGAGCTTCATCGATCCGCATGTGAAAGAATGGCGCATGCGCTTGTGAACTGGAGCATTTGGGCAAAGCATGTCGACGGCCAATAATTATAGTGTCTTGTCGACTGTTTTTCGCTTCCGTCAACAATGATGCTATTAGCCCTTACTATATTATCGAGGGCCATTATCGGTCATACTGATTATAAATTTATAAATAGTTCCAAAAATTAGGGTTAATGTGCAAGTCTTTCGCAGCTCAAGTGAATCGGTCGTTCTCTGATAAGGTGGCCACGGATACTACAGTAAATAAAATATGTTTTGGTTCATAGAATATAAAATCATGCTGTAGTTGCTTTTCTTACAACAAAGGATTATTTCAAATCATACATATTTTACGGTCGCTAGTGGAACACGAATTTCCCATTGACTATTATAAATAGTCTCTCTCTCTCTCTCTCTCTCTCTCTCTCTCTCTCTCTCTCTCTCTCTCTCTCTCTCTCTCTCTCTCTCTCTCTCTCTCTCTCTCTCTCTCTCTCATCTCTACTTCAACTTTTACTTCACTTTGTGACAGTTGTATCGACACAGAGCCTAGGGGAACAAATCGATTTGTCAGAAGCAGATGTCTGTTCTGAAGATATCTATAATCCTGTATTGTCTCATACACTTTCATATCGGTGTTTGTAAAAGTTGCTTGTTGATGTGATTTCTACCGTGATGTTTAAATAAAAGCTCAAAATTTTTTTATCCTGTATAATTCGGTAAAAAACGAATAAAGAATAATGCCAACTATATTTTAAAAAGTTTTAAAGCTTTAGAGGGCAACACTATGATAAATGCATTTTGTGCTAGTGCAAGTACAGTTTAACATGTGGCGCGAATCCGAAATCAAGCAAATAATACTGATTCGTTTGCAGGTACAATGGGCAACGTACCATGTTTTGCAATATAACATATACGAAGCAAACTGTCATAAATAATAATACGATTCGTTAAGGTACAATGCGCCTCGGGGACAGATATGTAGACACTCAAACATTTGCAATATTCTTTCGTTTGAAGCTAATGGGGCATATAAAGTGTTTAAATGCTCAGTTTTGTGAAAATCGGGAATTTTATTTTTCCCAATAGAGCTAACACATGGATTGCGGCCATTTTGAATTCAAATATCGGTAGATATATTAGGAAATTTTTGCTCTAGTACCAAAATTTGCTCGGCGATCCCGGAATTTACTCTTGAATTTGAAAGAGAGTGGTTGAAAGTTTGCTCGAGAAAATTTTGAGAAAGTCTTTCACTTTCGAGGCTCGAGCTAGCTTTAACACGGTCTTATGAATAAGGGACATTGGTGAAACTGATCTTCTGCGCCTGCCTACAATATTCCTGAACATTTTCATCGATGTAACGTTTATCATGTTTTGCAATATAACAGATACGAAGCAAACTGTCATAAATCATACTGTGCCCCATTAGGCGTCGCACCACCTTGCATTGCTCATATTCCACGCATACACTCATCTAATATAACTTCGCTTTTGTTAAACACATACTTTACAGCTAGTACCACACAAGTAACACACATACACTACTATCGACATCACTTTGAAGTCATGAACCCGTTAACGCTATAATGCTCATGTACACTTAAAATGCTTCAACAGATGGTATCGATTCCCTCCGTTTATCCACTCCAAAGCTTTGTATTACTGCAGCTACATTGATTGCCATTGATTTTTTTAGATGGCTTTGACGAGTTGCGTTCTTTCACAATGATACTGTTCATTCCATTGTATCCGTCAGATATGGTTTTCACAACTCATCGCTCACAAGGATGGTTTCAGCTCTCCTTACACTGTTGAGTTGCACATTGATCATGATTTGCAATATCCAGACTCATCAGGTTGACGGTAAGTACAAACTCCTCAACTGAATTGCAATAAAATAAAAGGGGCGTTTGTCATCTTTTACGCATGTCCCACTTTGTACTTACAAACAGCTAATTTAACAGAAGGCCATAAGCAGTTACCACTGGGTAAAGTGTGGCGACAAGTTTTGACCTCTGGGAAGTTAAAGCTAGCCACTTAGTTTTACATGCATCCCCTACCACATTAAGATAGTTTGTGTCCTAAAACTGAGATATGTCAAATTTTACTGGTTTTTTTGCCCTAAATGATTTGGTTATTTTCATTAAAACTAAAGCTATTGATGTAATTGGCTGATCTTACGACAAAGTAACTCATAACCATGTTTTACGTATTTAATATCAAGATTTGTGATGATATTGCCTCTTTTTAATGTAAATCAATTTCGGTGCCATGCAATAACAGCCAGCCAGCAGTATTTCAGTTTAAGTTTGCACATAATATCTTACCTCGTGGTAAAAACCAATCAAACCTTGAGATGGAAAATACATAGAAATGGCAAATGAACCATAAGTAGGCTTGAGTCTTGAGTTAACTAGCTCGCAAAACGGGCCGCAGAGTTACAAAACTTCCTAAACTTTCGACGATAATTTGGCTATTTTCTGATAGCTTATCCTAATATGGTTTGTGTGTTTCGTACAGCACTAATTTGCATACTGTTATATGCACCCGCACAGCACAATTAATATCCTGCCTGCAAAGTTGTACTCATAATAGCCATTCTAAGCACTTTGAATACTTTAAGTTACTTTGGCATGCTTTACCAATTCATTTTGCAGCAACCAATGTCAAATGATCATAGCTTCCTTCTTCATGAATGATTTATCACTTTCTCAAACTACCCGGGAATGTATACAGTGCATATATTGCTCACGTTAAATTTGCCTTGTGTCCTTACTGATATTGCTTTACCACAATATGTAAATTATGTAAACAACAATTTGGCTTGTCTTATTGCAAGTAACAACTACGATGAAAGCAGAATTAGCTGAATAAAGTAATTCCGAATTTCTACAATGTTCATTGCATTAGAAAACGCCACAAGTAATGTAAACAAAATATATCTTGTTTCTAAAAAGATTTTTGTTTAATAGAATGATGTATATAAATAAAAAGTCTGTATCATGCAAACGTTAGAATAACTAATAGTGTGTCCGTTTGTGTTCCACTCGTGCTCGGGGCGGAAAATGTTGGATTGTTAAACATATTTTTTGTTCATGACAATGTCCTTTTCATGTTCATAGTTGTTAATTAAATACATCACCGTCATAACATTAAGTTATTCCATCATGGATATACGCGTAGTTTTCGTGGGATTACATCGATAACGTACTCACAAGAAATAAAGTCAATGGTTCAGCAAGATATTATTGTCCTTGTGCATGTTTTGAGCTCATAGGTAAACCATCATTGAAAACATGCCTTCTTGGTTTTTTCACAATTGTAAGCTAAATTTACCACCACTTTTTTTAAGTGTAGGGTAATTACACAGTAAAATATATTGACCCTCGAATGGTGGCCATTATATTTTACTGTGTTATAACCTACACTCAAAAATAATAATTCAAAAATACACTATTTGAAGATATAATTTACTTCCAATCTGATCGGACAACCGTAAGTGGGCAAAATACAAATTACTTTTATCAATGGTCCTCGAAATTTTTTAGTACAGACACAGAAACAGACGACGTTTACTGTAGATTGGGCTTTGCATTAGTGCCTAGTAGGTTTTCTCATCTAAAGTTCAGGAATGGAGATCGTTCTTCAAACAAAATGAACAATCAATTAGAGGGAATCTGGCTCCAGATAATTTGGGGTACAGATGCATATCGTCATAAATGCAAACGTAAATTGTGTTGTCTTATTTGTCATTATTTCCGACAAATGTGCATGTTTTGTTCTTTGCAACCCAACCTGCATCTTTAGCTTATAGCGCAGCTGTCAAATGAGGATTAAAATACTTGCAATGTAATTATTCTTATAATTGTGTTGTAAATAGTCCTTTGATAACTCTTTGATTTGTTCCCTTTAACGTCACTACTCGGGTCGTCAAATGCTCGAAGAAATGGAAGTGAGACAACGTGTGTATCTGTGTATGCATCTATTTGTCTCTGTCTGTCTACCTGTCTGTCCGTCCGTCTGTCTGCCTGTCTTTCTTTCTTTCTGTCTGTCTGTCTGTCTGTCTGTCTGTCTGTCTGTCTGTCTGTCTGTCTGTCTGTCTGTCTGTCTGTCTGTCTGTCTATTTGTCTGTCTGTCTGTCTGTATGTCTCATATCCGTTTGCATTGATTGAGATAGTCGCAAATCAGTGCCATTAATTAACGATGCATATTCTCGAATTTTTGCGGAGGGCTTGTCATGTAACTTACATGCTCATACCCATCGCCACTGAGACAACATTTTGCAGTAATTTTATTTCACACGATTGAAACTAATTTGGGATGATTGAATGGTGAAGTAAGATCGGTTTTATCTTCAAATGTAAGCTCATCGGCTTTTCCTTTTAAGTTACACTCTTGTTTTTATGAGTAAGTTGTAATATTGCAACTTTCAGCTCTAGGGCACCTAACACTATTAAGAAATTTGAAAAATATGAAGATCCACTTATCCCAAATTAGTTCAAATCGTGTTATTTGCAAAATAGCTATATTACCGTCATCGTTACTTTTGAGAAAGCATCAGCAAATGGTACCGAAGGATAACAGAGGGGCGACAACCGAGGGACGGAAAAACCATTATTCTGTTGTCGGGTAGAGAATCGTACGTTCAAGTGTAACTTTGAACAAACCTGAATGCACAGCTATTACATGCGCAGAATAAGGCAATGTTGCATTTTTTTAAAAAAGTACAAGTATACTTGACATGGCGATGTCACAATGTTACCCATGAAGCTTTGGCAATTCCTCACGACTTTCCTGAGAATCAGCTGTGTCAATAAACACAACACTTTTTAATAAAAAATCCCGAGGACGAGCGAATTGGCCAAATGGTAGCTTTTAAAAGAGAGTTTAAAATATCGATTGACATCTGTTTGAAGGTTGGGGATGTGTTCTGTGAATTTCTTACGACAGCAGAAATGAGGTTGCACTCACAACCATTTGTTAGTTCACTGATGTGTTCATTTCCTACACTGAAATAGGAGGTTAAAGGGATTATTGATTTTTACTGTCGTACATAAGCGGTGATCAAAAGTAGACGCAACTAGTGTAGTTTGCAATGGTAGTAAATTAGATGTTAAACTTGGACTTATGTAATATTCATGCGGCTCGAAATTACAATACGTGTTTATTACGATATGTAAAGGATAAGACATCAGTGTGCGAGTGCAGACGTACAGAAAAAGTGGCGTCTTCGACCTATACTTCCTAATTATATAGGGACATGGAAGTCAGGTCATATGCTTAAACATGATTGTTCACAATCAAATTCTTACAGCCTTATACCAGGGTTATTTGGATTCTGGCGAGATTTGTAGACTTTCATGAACCTTGGTCAAATTTAAAGGAAAATCAACTGTTTCTTGGGATGTTAACGAGAGCGAAATCTGTCACTGTAAAGATTGCTTTGCCATTCAATAAACTGCCATCTGGCATATTTCTTCAAAGGGATGTATCATTATAAAGTGAAAGTTATTGTTGCTTACTTGTTGACAGGTGAGAGGCCACTGGCTGCAGAGGACCGACTGCTCTATGAAAAGGGACTATTTAACCGAGCGGACGTTTACAACCACTTTGCCAGACCGGTGTACAATCCCAGCGAAACACTAACAGTGACGTTTGGATTGTCAATAACACAATTGTTGGATGTGGTAGGTACCTTTATTACCACAAAGGAGAAACGTGATTTAGTTTACAAGTATCAGTGATTCATAAAATATTAATTTATATTTATGAGTTGAAATACGTGTTAAAATGTGCGTCATCGATAATTCATCGCGAAAAAAATGACCAGTTTAATCGTTTGACGAATTCTCCTTACAATGTAGATGATAATAATTGTCACTATAAACTCCCAAACAAACGTACTCTACAGGTAGATTTGTGTAAAATTAGACCTCATTTGTTTACAACTGATGACAATACAATAAAAGAGTGTTTTAAACCTCCGTTATTATCCATCGCCATGGACAAACAAGTGGAAAGGTCATGATGAACAGGGTATCACGAGAACTGTGTTCATGTCTGTGTTTATATGTTTTTGATCTCTTGAACAGAAAAACAAACTTTTTCGACTTCTGTGATTGTATGATGGATCAACTTACAGTTCCAGTACACATTGAAAGAGTCATTTTCACTCAAAAAACATTGAATTTTCTGAACTGGTTCAATAATTTTTTTCTTCAAATTATTACTCCGAACAAACATCCAGGGAGAAATGTTACGTACCTTTCTTTAAGTGTCCACAGACCTGTGCCTCTTTTAAAGACTTGTACCAGACGTTGAACAATTAATTTTGATTTGTACCATGTACCATTCAACAGGATGAGAAGAATCAAATCATGACAACGAGTGTTTGGATGAAACACGTAAGTTTTTGAAAAATATTTTCCCTCTGCACTTCTGCGAACAACACAATTACATCTTTTTTTTCAAACGCATCCGACAGGGCAGGAGTACTATAAGTCAGTTATAGAGTCTGTTAAATCTAAAGAAGTTTCATTAATAATTTCATTCGTTCTTTCTTACCGCCATGCATTTGTTATTTACTTAGAGTAAAACATTGCGAAATATGCAAATAGGCCAGAGAAGAGAAGATCATTTCTCGGGCTACTTTTGGCAAAGCTAAAGAGGCAACAAGCAAATTTTTTTATCCGTAGATTTTTTCTCAAACATAATGCAATGTTACTGACAGCTTGGTGTCTAGATTTTCCAAACTGGTCAAGGTCAAACAACCTCGACTTCTGTTTCGGTATACCACATAAAAATACTGAAGCTATTAAATTAGTTGATAGCCGCTCTACTCGGAATCCATACGGAAGTCTCGTTCCGGAAGTCCCGCCGGCATGAAAACTCGAGAGACTGAAGGGTGTCATCAACACTAGCACTGAAATAATTGCAACTAGGAAGTATGTATTTGCTGTCATTAAAAAAAATCCAGATTGGTTATAGTAGAAGTTGCGATTTAAGGGAAGAATTTATTCATTCTTCCCGGCCTTAGTGATACATTTGGACATTATAACCTACCTCAGATGCCATTGAAGTTCATCTTTATTTTCTTCAGCAAGTCATTCATTATTTAAAAATTGAAACATGGAAATAGCTCGGGTCTCTAAATAAGAACACGCTCAGTAATTCGCGATCATCACGAAACGGAAAGCCATACATACATACACACCTACCTACATACATACACACATACATGCATACATGCATACATACATACATACATGCATACATACATACATACATACATACATACATACATACATAGATACATAGATACATACATACATACATACATACATACATACATACATACATACATACGTACATACATACATACATACATACATACATACATACATACATACATACATACATACATACAATCATACATACATACATACATGACCGACAGTAAGACAGACAGACATACAGATATCAGACAGACATACGGACGGACTGACGGACGGACAGACTGATAGACTGATAGAGCGATCGATAGATAGATAGAAAGCAACTAGATAGATAGATCGATAGAAAGATAGATAGATAGATAGATAGATAGATAGATAGATAGATAGATAGATAGAAATAGATAGATAGGTAGATAGATTGATAGCTAGATAGATAGATAGATAGAGACAAGACGATTGTACATTCTTTCGATCAACATGACGGTATCGATGGCAACGAATGTTAGGGATAATGAGCACTTTCATCAGCGTTACTCGACGGAAATGAAAGCTTTTGCCGATGCCTGACAGCTGATACCTTCCATATGTCAAGTGTCTTCTCTGCGCTCTAACTTTTCAGAAGGCCCGACAGCACAACGTGTGGAAATTTAAAACTGGGCATCGATTGAGTCTTTGCGGGTTGAATTCCGAGCGGACTGTTTTCATCGGACCAAAAAATCGATACTTCTTCCTTTCAGCTAATTTGTGTTGATTTCAACGTCAATCACGGCGGAAAAGAAATAAATCAAACGACGCGGACGTTCGACATTTTCAATGATGGACTAAAATTGCATTTAAAGGTGCACATTACAATGCGACAAATGTTGTGTCCTTCCATCAATGTGGGTTGCGACAATTTCATCGCTAGATTACGCGCGCTGAGACTCTTCGTAAGTTCAGCACGCAAACGGTTTTACAGGCGGAGGCATGATGTCAATAAGCGCAACAAATGTCAGAAATATTGCTCGGGCACATATAGTTCTACACTTTGCTGCTTAAATCCGATGCGTCTCTAGCCTTTCCATGAAAATTAATACGATTAATATGAATCAATGGCAGATGAAATATCAGTGTCTTTGAACCAGATGCAGTAACCGCTCCAAACGCATTTGTCCTGCATGCCCAGTAATAGAGGATTATGTCCTATACTCAATGTTTCGAATCTTCTGCAATGCTTTTGCAAATGAGCATAGAGGGCCATGCCACAACTTGCGTCAATCACGATGTCGAATGTTTCTCAAGACACATTGCCACGCCGACCTTGAACTATTTTCAACATCTAGAGCGTGAACTTGGTCTGTTTGTTCAGTCAAGTCGCAATTATACGGGGAAAGGAAACTCGATGCACCGAGTACCGAACAAAGTGGCAAAAATACGTTTGCATGAGTCGTCGGGTTTTTTTTAAAGCGATTGCCTTACATGAACGATTGTGACAAATATGGCATTGTTACTCCCTCTGGAATATCAAGTCAACGAAAATGCTGGTTAATTGTGGTTAAAAAATATTTTGAAAGTGGCAACATTGAACTCAGACGTCGATGCTGTTCCATTTGCCCCTTTTTTATGCGCCCAACTCGCAATGCCGCTGGGAATTGCAAAATGTGCTGAAATGCATTAAGTGGATAATGTAAGCTGTTGACAGAGGAGAGGTATTTCAAAAAGCCGTACACAATTCCTCAAAGCGAAACGATTCGGCGTAGATAATCGGGGGCACTTCATATCGCGTCGTTCACTTGGTGAACATTTCATGATTAGCAGAAATCGCCCTGGGTTTCCAACCTTTCTAGATTTGTCACCGATCACACGCAAATGAACACACACATCGTATATGCGCTGTAATTTTTTTTCTGATGTTGGATACAGGATTGCGTTGGTGTTCAGGTCAAAGCACCCGAATCGATATGCGAAGGATGGTACACGGTGGTAAATCCTTGACTGAGCCTTTGATGTTTTATCCCTTTAAAGAGCAGGTTCAGGTCATCGAGATGGCAAATTTTATTATTGCAGCGTCAAAGTATGGAGACTCTCGTCATTTCTTTAATAAATGACGTTCCCACTGAACACAAGGCAGATATGACCTGGGTCACAATAACACACAGATAAAAAATCGAACAGATGTTTTCTTCCTTGAGAGATTCAACATTATCTCCATAAAGAAATGCAACGTATAATGAGTTATTACAAAAATCAAATTGTCAATATTTTTTTCAGAGCTGTCGCGCCTTCCCTTTTTAAATTATTGAACTGTTTTGTTAATCATTTACAATAAAGATAAGGTGCTGAAAAAACGATCTACATGTAAATATACAATTTACAAGATTTCGAAAGATCAATCGCCCGCTTTGTTCGCAACAACGCTACTGAATTAAGACACTGCAATATGTGCTGTCTACACAGGAAATTAATAACAGATATGGTAAACCACAGAGTCTGTTTTTGTATGAAATGCACCCATTAGTGTTTTTTGTATGTTTGCTATTTATGAATAGTTCGAGAAATAGAAGTACGTATAATATATATTTACACTGACCTGATTTAAGAAACGAGAAGCTAGTCTCGCTTTCAGGTTGTCTTGTCAATATCATGTTCCCTATCAAGATTTTAATACAAAACTGTCACGCAAAATGTAAAGCCATTTGACGCTCATCAATCCTATTATTGACAACATTTCATCATCATTATCATCGTCGCTGGCATTGACTGCTGCTTTGAAAAAGCATACGACAATGCTTCGGTGACTTGGAAAGTTATAATTACACTGCGATTTTATTGAACCGTTGATGTTTTCGCCTCCATTCTCTGTTATGAATGATATGTCCCAGTTCTGCAATCCCCTTCCGGCTGTGTGTACATAAAAAATGTATCACCATCTAACACAACCGTAGCGTTCACCTCCCAAATAAAAAACGAGCCTGAGTTTTGAGTTTAAGAGACGTTTACACAGTTTTGAAGTTATTCTTACCATATCGATCGTCTATGCGATTCGAAACAGAACATATACCCTATAGACCTTTCCTGGTTATCCCACATTGCAGTG
The DNA here is from genome assembly GCF_041260155.1 of Ptychodera flava. Classification (NCBI taxonomy): domain Eukaryota; kingdom Metazoa; phylum Hemichordata; class Enteropneusta; family Ptychoderidae; genus Ptychodera; species Ptychodera flava. The sequence goes on from NC_091939.1 coordinate 26,956,582, forward strand.
CTACGGCTATATCAAAAACCACATAGACACTTAGAACAACAAAAACATACTGATTTGGTGTTGTGCAACTAATTATTATACGAAATGGCAAAAATTTTCCATGCCAAAAATGCATCGTGTAGTTGTATCCATTAGGTAAAAAAAAATAGGTAACTTACCCTGCGTATACCCTACGGCTAAAAAGTTCTATGAGTAACAAACATTTTATGCATATCCTAGCACGCACTGCAACATGGGATCAGTAAAAGAACTATTTGCCGCGGTTGCTGTTCATACACTGCCTCCCTTTCATTTCAGCAATGGATTGATTATAGATTAAGATGGGATCCAGTGGATTACAACAATCTGACGGCGGCTTCCATACCCGAACATACTGTATGGTACCCAGACATCGTACTCTATAATAAGTAAGTACGAACGTTCACTGATGCTTTTTTGATATTGAAAATAAATAAATAAATAAATAAATAAATAAATAAATAAAAAAAAATTACACTATACTAATACTAATAATAATACATTTTGAACAATGCTATGACAATATTTTGTGCGAGTCCCTGCTATTTTCAAAACAGCTAGCTCATCTTATTTTTACTATTGTGAGATTTTTTAGTGAGAGCAGTATCGTTTAACTAGAAAGACAACGGAAGTAAAGTAACGGCCGTAAGTTATCTATTTGGCGTTCTAGTATTGCTACATGGTTGAGCTGTTTCCTCATAGAGCGAAAAAAGGTCAATTTATGTATCCCTCCTGACGTCAAAGTAGCACACCGTGTTTATGCACGACGACTCCTTGTCAAGTTAAAGCCCCTTCAGTATTTTAACCCCAAGACCTTCCAGGGTGTGGAATCGATCTAGCCTGGCATTAAAAGCGACAACTGAACAAGTCTAATTGATTCCAGGGATATAAACGTTGGAAGTAACACTTTGAACTTCCTTTACTCTCGTTATTGGCTCGTTTGATTCTGATTATGAAATACAATTAATAAGCAGGACACGTTCAGTTGACAAACCTCACATCAATGTAAATTCAATGCAGAAATAAGGACATATCTCGTTTTTTTTTCTTATTTTAAGTGCCGATGGAAACTATGGGTCATCTATGTCAACAAAGCAGACTTTCAAAGCCAGACTCTACTACGATGGTACTTTGTTTTACGCGCCACCGACAATATTCAAGAGCCCATGTCAAATCGACATCGAGTTCTTTCCTTTCGATGAACAACGCTGTACGCTCAAGTTCGGGTCATGGGCATACAGTGGCACTGAACTCTTACTGATGCTTATGCAAGATGAGGCGGAGAAAGAAGATTTCTGGGAAAACAGCGAATGGGAGGTTTTGGAAGCCCCCGGCATCAATTACACGATGAAGTATGACTGTTGCCCGGAGATTTATTCCAACATTGAGTACGTCATCGTCATCCGGCGCCGATCCGCTTTCTACGTGGTAAATCTGATCATACCGTGTATGATAATGTCATTCTTAACACTCATGGTGTTCTACCTACCGCCGGACAGCGGCGAGAAGGTAAGCCTCTGCATCTCGATCCTTCTGGCCCTCTCCGTGTTTCAACTCTTGGTGGCGGACATCATGCCGCCCTCTTCAGTTGCCATGCCCTTGATAGGGCGCTACCTCATGTTCACCGAGTTCATGGTTATGGTTTCCATTATCATCACCGTCATCGTGTTGAATATTCACCACCGGTCGGGAATAATGCACACAGACATGCCCACCTGGGTCAATCTACTTTTCCTCAACATTCTTCCCAGAATGCTTTGCATGCGGCCGAGAATCTGTCGCATGAGTAAAGAAATCGCAGTCAACAACAAAGATGGCGTTGAAATGGAAGCCATGTTGAAAAAGGAACTCTACAACTCCAACTTGATACCCTGCGAACAAAACGGACTCAATGCGCCAACGTGTGAGTCAGAAAATACTTCTTCAATCACTTGTGCCAACACATGCCTTAGATGCTCATCGCAAACGGTCTTTCCACGATTGAACGACAGTGATTCAAAAGTTTTAGAAGAAGTGAGGTTCATCAGCGACTACATCAGGGATGAAAGTAGTTCTAACGTGGTAAGTCAAGCTAATGACTCAACCGACATCGAGTCCCATGCATGGTTTTCACCAACTACAGGTGACATGTTAACAAAATTCACAACCGCCATACATTTACTGTTACTTTCGCTAAATTTTAATTTTTTCTGTTCGATGAAACCAGTGCATCTTTTCTCTCCTTCTTTGCCCCTCAAGCATGTGGAAATACAAAGTACTAGGTGTCAAAGTAACTGCCGAAAATAACTGCCAACACAAGATTTATGAACAATATGAAACGTTATTATTTACATGCACAAGAAACTGTGCTCTACAGAACACAACATAAATACAGTAAACTGACGCTTTTCTGTTGGATGAAACATTTCCAGTGTCCCTGGAAGATAGATGCCACAGCGAAATGCATGGTAAATCCCGGACCAAACAATGCATTGATTGAATCGATTAATATCTTTACTGATATTTATCGAGATGCATGTTTTATCGAATTATTTATATTGAATGGATGGAAATTGATTTCGGTTTAAAAGACGTTTTGTTGTTTTTGTTTTTGACAGGTAAGAGATGACTGGAAGTTTGTTGCTATGGTGATCGACCGAATATTCCTCTGGATATTTACCATTGCGAACGTCTCTGGAGCATGCGCAATATTACTACAACAATCAGCGCCGTGATATGGTCTTTGCCATAATGCATCAGATAGGAATTTATACGGGCTTTTGTGTAATCTAGTGCCAGTTTCAAAGTTGCGTGACAATCCTACAGTGGAATTTATGAATGAAAAACGAAACAGACAATAATACATACGTATGCATGAATACTACATACATACATACATACATACATACATACATACATACATACATACATACATACATACATTGCTATGGTCGACAACAGGAAACGTCTACCTAATCGTTTCAGAAATTCTCTTTATGAAGTGGTTATACGCAATTTAAGATAACAATGAAAGAGTCCTGCGCACTGCTATGCAACGAACGTATTGCATGTATGTAGGTCATGATTTCGCGGCGGAAGTGGGCTCCTTACATCTATTTTATGCTCGTTGTGCAGAGTCAGGGATACTGACGAAAATGTTTCAAGTTTTGTCATTTCTGACTTTAATTAGCAACAGAGCATGCTAAGAGACGACAGTTGCCAGAAGGTGATATTATGTGCTTCTGGGACAGTACCACTATGCAAGACATTAAAATGCGAACTTTCTGATGGTTTAAATTACTCTATATTACATTATTCCGAAAACATGCTCAAGGAGGAGACTTAAATTATTTGATGTTTAGATGCAGACGAAAGCGTCAGTTTTTGCACAAACTAAGGTTGTTGTGCCCTTAATTCCTCATTACGGAAGGAGATGTACTTACAATATTTTCCTGCACCGATACAAACTCGGCCTTGCAATTTGAGAACAGACCGTGGCCTGGCGACATGAAGTCTCGAAGTGGTTCTCTCCTGCCTGAACATGTGTCAGTAAAACGCATGTCTCCGAAATGCTTCGTCATGAATTTGTTTCCTCATAAAATCCAATATGGCTCTCGTAAGGAGACGATTACGCATTCTTATGCCAAGAGCGATGAAAATGACCCGTTTCGATTTAAAATAGTGACCCATCCAACATGTTATCCTCTACTTCCAATAATCTCATGTGTTACAATGTACTTTGACTTATTAGGCTCATGTTAAATTTGACTTCAATCGGTGTTTTTGAAAAGCGGCTGATAATTGACGATAAGCCAATTGCAGATGTAACAGAAATCAGTGTGGCTGTCTATATACCAGTTTATCCAAGTTCGTAGGGGTACACTAAGTCTTCGTTGCGTGCATCAAAAGTTATGCACACTAAAACCTTTTGATATTATTGCTATTGTTGTCACCATTTTCTCACTTCTGATTGGTTATTACGTCTTGCGATACTCTAAGACGAGTCTCACACTTACTGCAAAATCAGTGCCTGTGACTGACAGCACGTAACTTATCAATGATAAGTTTTGCCGTCCAATGGTCTCTTAAGTTATCATTTTCATTGCGAAGCAATCATATTGATTTGCCTATGTAAATCGACCAATGTTTAAAGTCCCAGTAGTGGCGTTCCCTCAAAATATTTGGATCATATTATGTCTCAACAAATGTTATGTCTTGTTCCAGTAAGTATTAAGAAATTCGTGTTTGCTCGTTATTACAATTTGTCAAAGTAATTCATGGCGAAAATCTGAATCTGTGAGTAATACTATCGGTACACCCAACAATATGGCCGCCGGCGACATCTTCGTACAAAATCAGGTGTTATATACTTATTCTGTGAAATAATATAAGGGCTATTTAATAAACGTACTATACCCTCCTAAATTCATTTGCCAACAGTACAGTAGATGTTGTAGATTTACTCGGCTATTATGCAAGAAAATCGTTTTAATGGCAGTGGTGTTAACAGGGCAGTCAGCGTTTGAAGTGGGTCCATATTTTCATGCGATTTCTCATGAGGTTGGCGAGTTATAACCAACATAGCGTGTATCGTAAATATGTGAAATTTACAACAATGGGATAATATTGGATGATATCTTGTGAATGGATAGTGCAAAAAATGAATTTTAGGTCGAAAATATAGTAGCGATACCTGATGACAAAATTTGCTTTCTTAATCTTTCTAATTCAAAAGCCACATACGATAATCCATCTCACTCGTATCATCCAAAACGGTTTATAGACCTTGCACGATGATATTTTTAAATCCTGGCTTGACGTAAACGAGAGAAGCTTAAAAAAACCGCCAGACAAAGATACATTCTTATCCGCAAAATGTGTCTATAAAAACCTTGAAGAAGCAGTAATATATACCCTTTCTGAATTTTTCGCCGAGCAGGAGTATGTGCAGTTAAAGTTACATTTAGATTTTTAAATGCAACGTCATCTATACAAGCATGCTTTCTCGTATTACACACATTCCGTTGATGTTTGGGATAAATTATTTATTTTGTAAAGTCAGTCATTGCTCTTGACAACGTTTTACTCGATTGGCGGCGCTGTTCACAGTATCAACAATTTGTCTTTTCAAGTCCGTGGTAAATCGCTGTGTGTAGCAGAGTGATGAATTGCTGTGAATGGTATTTTGGGTGACAAATCATAAGATTGTTTGATTAACAAAGCATAAATGAATTGACCAAAACAAATTTAGATTTTATAGTATTGCATTCTTTCTGTATCAAAGTAAACGCTCTGCCAGATAAATGTTGGTAAATAACTAAAGCATTAAGAGTCGTGAGGACAAATTTCTCGTTATGTACTTCAAGCGTCCCCAGTGCTTACTTCGTTTATGATACTCCTATAAGTATCGAACACAAGTCATTTTTCAGAGTAAATACAGGTCAAAACATAGTGTCCGTTGTGCTTCCTTTACTTGTCAATATCTGATTCGATTTGTATTACTTGAAAGACTTAAGGATGTACGATCGGTAAAATTAAAAGTAATGTCATTTCTCTAAATTGTCGATTTTTGGATTCTCCTTTGTAAGTATTATCAAAATGTTTGATAAAAAATAGGGGTCACCCACCGCGCTCGTTTTTGAGATACATGACCATGAATTTTGCCATTTATGAGAAAAAATGCTGAGTCAGCATTTTTTCACCAATGCATTTTCTATGGACGAAATAATTCAATGCTGTTTATCTCAAAAGTTAGCGCGGTGACCATATAATTTTATTTGATCACTATTATTTATTTCTCTAGACTGAGCTTTGTGCAAATTTTCATGAAAATGACAATAGTAGAAATTGATTTTCCAGCAAATTTCAAAGTAATCCTATGGGAAGTGACAAATCATTCAACGCGCGTATACCGCTCGTACATCCTTAAGTAAGTAGGCAAGAAAGCAAGAAAGCTGTGAAAATGTATGTATGTATGTATGTATGTATGTATGTATGTATGTATGTATGTATGTATGTATGTATGTATGTATGTATGTATGTATGTATGTATGTATGTATGTATGTATGTATGTATGTATGTATGTATGTATATGTACGTATGTATCGAAATCTTACTTCTAGCATGTTAAGAGTGCTGAAAATTTTGTTAAATTGTGTACAAGAAGGCCAAAATATGTTTTTTTTCTCTTATCCTGGTATACGCGTAGGTCACTATATATCCACTTTTTTGCCTTTCATCTCTCCTTAGGTTTACCTTTATATGGGCCTCACTTAAAAGAAAATTCAGTAAGTTTTTCAACTGATTCAAACTCACAATCTATGCAGCCTACTCTCCTAGCAAAAAGTCAGCTGTAACCATTCCATTACATTCCAGTCCCTGTGAATTGCAAGATAGTGGCATTGTCACTAAAAGGAACATGTCACTCACTTAGAACATCCGATTCAAGTTAGAAGGCAAGAAGCATGATAAAAAATGTCAACAAATTTAAAGTTGATTGACCAAGTCAGCTCGAAGGAATTGGTGGGTGCTTTGTTAGGTTGAGTTGACTTTTGGTCGACTTGACTTTGAAATGTGCTAAAATGTTTGTCAAATATTCGATAAACAAATTCCTATATGTAAAGTGTGTTACTTATTAATGTCTGAGTATTCAAAACAAGCCTTTCTTAGTCTTGATCAATGAGAATATTCACGGGCCTGAGATGATCACTTATCTTCATATGGTGCAATAATATTTAGTGGAAATTAACAATCATACTTTCGAATGAACATTACATTTATTAATATAGTGATGATAAAAAGATATTACTAGATTGTCAAAACACTGTCTAGTTTTGGTTTCCGTGAAAAGTTTACCGTGCATATCTATCTTTAATGATCTCTTGAAAGAGAAAATCTAACCAATCACAGATTTTAAGCGGGTGGCCGCTTTTAAATAACAGCGCCCTCACATGGGCATTTTAATACCTTTAAGGTCATTACTTGACTTATTTATTCAAACGTAATGACACGGCGATAAGGCAAGAGCTAAGTATACCTATGACAATGTAGTGGTATAGAGTGACATTTCGATTTTCAAGATATTCGGGCGCTCACTTAAATCCAGCTACTCTCACTTGCGATAGATATCTAGCCGTTACCGAGAATAATTCTCACGACAGGGCGTTTACCGTCAACCGATTAAGTTGCAAAGAATGGCTGCGAAGTTGTACTACTCTGTGATTTTGGCGCCTTTCTTCCTTCAGAAATCTGCCATATATATAACACAAGAAGGTGGCATTTCACATAGACAGTATGGTATTCAGAATTCCTTGATAAAACTAATCGCTGTTTAGTAGTGCTATTTTCATTTATAAAGTTCATTAAACGGTCTTCGCGTACGTACTCTATCATTCTTTTTCTACGATTGCTGCTATTTGGAAGCTTACAACAAAATCCCTGCGCGCCATCACTGTTCTCATCCTGCATAGTTCGTGTCTACACTGTTCTCATCCTGCACAGTTCATGTCTACTCATTTCATTATTTTTTTTCCCGCTTTTGGCTTTCGAAGCACGCCCTCAACTGTCCGTTTACTTAGAAATGAAATTGATGGATAAAGTCTTACAGCCTTTTCATTAAGTAAAATCACGATTACTGATAGAGTAATTATACTTGACTGCAGGACGATGGTGCTACTATCTTTGATGTAAGTTGTCTCCCTGTATTGCGAATTAAAGTCTGTGTTTTCAATTATCGTCTCCTAAATTGTAAATATTGCTAATCCTCAAACGTGTCTGTTTTGTCAACGTTGTAGAAGACTAGTTGGATGGTACAGCTATTTGCTAGGTCAGATGCGTGTTCGATGGTCAAAGGTTATTTGATTGTAAATCATTCTGAGTACCGAGAAGACAATATTGGTCGAGTGACCTTATCACTAGACATTAATAACATTTTCAATTCAACTCAAGAACAAACAAAATAACTAAACCAGAAACTCTCATTTTCAGGTTTATTATGTGGCCTATATACAGGTACTAGAAGGTCATATGAGAGGTTTAAAACCGTAATATCCTATAACATTCTTTCCCACAATTGTCAACATTATGGTACTGCTGGATATGAAACGGCACTCGCAATTTGCTAATCACATTCACAATGCAAGCTTGTCAGCACATACCGCCGTGCGCCTTTTTTAAAAATTTCTGCACTGTATTGTTTGTAAACCGAAAATGGGCAAGACTTTTGCTGTAATATATGCCAATTTAAAGATACACATGCAGGCAAGACTGCAGATGCAACAACATCTCAGGAACTCTCTGGTATTTAAGATATTGGCTTTGTGATTCATAATAGTGTGACACAGTGATTTGTTTTTGTAGTGATGGATTTAACAAGGACATATAACTAAAAAGTGAACCATCAAACAAACAAATGCAACTTTCTCTATCAAATCATAACATTCCACGGAGAAGAAAATCCAAAGGACGTCGAACCTTCACATTCTTTATTGCTATTACGAATGAACTAGAACGCACCTGTATCTCGGATGAAATTTTGTCCCGCAAAGAAGACTGTGGTTGGAAGTGCACCCGTTAACGTATGGCAGGTGCGTTCACTGTTATCAAAATTTACCCATCAGACCTTGCGTGCCGCAGCAGATCAGCAGTTCGTAACCCGGAGGGGAGCAGTCATTTTCCCTATGTGACCTTTCAACTCTAACATTTAAAATCTTGTTTGAGGCTGTCCGCAAAGTCAACCATACCATCTTGTGGACTGAAGTATTTTTGCAACAAATATTAATCGCTCTAAATTATTACTGTCTGAAAAATTATTGTACCGGACCACCAGGTACAAACATATTTCTTCAAATCGCAACGAAAACTTGACGGTCGCACACAGTATTATTCCGAGTTTGTTAAGATTTTCTAATATTGTATGTCTGTGTCAGATTCTTTACCAATAAGGAGACAGACATATGTGATTGCTTATTTTCCAATTTTAGCGTATCTGAAATTTTAGAGATAACACACTGAAAGAGTAATAAAGTCACATACCTGGTTAACGTTGCCACCAAAACGGTTGTCTGTATAGTTTGTATAAACGCAAATGGACGGGATCCCCATGTCGTATCGTACCGTGGACCCCGTGATGTAATATGACAGTCAAAAAGACTATAATTTGTAAACTCAAACTCAAGTTCTAGCCAAGCCATCGAATTCAGAATATTCATCCGTTTCTTCGACGTAAATAGTTAATTTTTTCTTGCCATCTATAAAGCTTAGTCTGAGATTTTCTTAGCATCTAAAAAGAAATTTTAAAATTTTGTCTGATTCCGAGAGAAACAGCACTGTGGGGGAGTATATTGATTCAACGTAATTCATAATCAGCTCCCCTGCCATCCATTCTTCTATAGTCCCGTAAGAGCCCGAGTTAATGAGCAATAAGTTGACATACGTCAACATACGTTCAGGACTTATGCTTCATTAATCTTCCGCAGTGTCTAAACATGATAGAATATTTTGAAGTGTGTTTTTCAGTCGACAAACTGTGTATAGGTACTTGAAAACATTGCATAGTTTAAATACAAAATTATGAGAATTGTAGCACTATCACTTACCATACTTTTACTTTCTTGCAGTCGTTCTAAATGTCTACTTATCTCTTTATTATCACCATTTCTTTAAAATTATTGTCAATATATTTTCATTTAACTGTGGATTTCATCTATTGTATATGAAAAAAATAGGAGAGGTTATTGCGACAGTGGGACCATGCCACATAATTTACTGTTCCAATTTGTTAAAAAGCTGTCACAGCATGGATTCTTTATATTTGACTATCTTTTTTTCTATTTGATTTGTCTCATTCAATTTGCCACGCCAACGCATAAGTTAATTAAAACACGCTGGTTTATTATTTTCATATGTCTTTGCACTATCAATGTATAGAGTTTTGCTAATTCCGGACATTTTTAGATTTTACTGACTCTGATACTGTTAACCAGTAAGTTCAGTGAATTTCATGTCAGTTTGTAATGAAGCCGTGTCATCAAATCGACAACACATGATAATACCGTCAATGCGTAAACTTTTCGCTACAAGCTATGCGGACCATTCTAAGATGCCTAGCACTCAAAGATGGCTCAAAGACAAAATTGTTTGTAAAAGTGGTCAAGAAGTTAAGTCGTTTAAAACATCAAAATCGCGCGTCTACTAAATACCAACTCACAGATCGGAAGTTTTACTCAATCGAGGACCCGCTCTTCCATGGCTGGAAACATCTAAAAATTATTTGACCATGACTGGTCTATACATTTAAGCTCAACATAAATATACGCCTCAAATGCAGTCAATGCACTTATATTGTCCCCTAACGCAATAGGTTGGGATTCCACCATACGTTGTAAAGGATTATTCGGGAAGAGAATTCACATTCTTACAGTTGATGGACTGAGGGAGGGAATCAATTGTACATCTTATATCACTTTGATTTCAACGACCCCCCCCCTTTCCCCCGTAAAATAAAAAGGCTCCCTTATTGATTTAACATGCGTATATGGATATTGTGATTTTCACTTTGAATTCAAAGGATTGATTAATTTTAGGAATTACTGCTTATCTTTAACAGATATTTCAAAATCTGATCAATTAGTTTCGATACTTTGGATGAAAATGGTTCTTTAAATTTCCTTAAGCAAAGCATACGAAATATTCAAAACATTTCATGACTTTTTGAAGATACTAGTTTTGCAAATGAGTGAAAACGTTGATCATAGATTCTGTCGGGTTTTTCTTTAGCTCTACTGCACAGAATTATCATCCTTTTGCAGCCAACGAAATGCCTCTTTCGTTTCTCCCTGCATTCACTGAACTTAATGTAAGCTTTTGAAACGTGGCATGTTTTATTACCCTGAAATCATATATTGAAACTATCATTCTGTAAACTACAGAGCGGCGTCTAGTTGACTGTTTGTTCAAAATGTTCACTTTACGACTTGATTTAATAGTTTACTTAACCGGCAAAAATGGGTTATCAGCAAGTAATTGATAGCCTTACAGTATTATCAGATAATAATATTCATTGATACAATAAAAAACACGATGTAAATGGCAATTTTTCTTCTTATTTGTAAACAACAAAGAAGTACCAAGTAGCGGGTTGTCTGTATATGGAGCCCAATAAAACCGAACCGATTAATGATCGTCCAATGGTGTGTTCACCAGTTCACAAACTTTAATTGAGTGGGCCATCTGCAATCGTCAGCAAAATCCATATTTTCCGACTCTTTATAAAGGGAATATAGAGCTAAACCTGTTCAGTATTACCTATCGTTATTTCGAGAGGAAATCAAGACAGAAGCAACCATGGGCAACTTTTTACAGTTCACTATCTTTTGTCTGGCCGTCACTGGTATTCGATCAACTACTGCTGGCTCAATCTCTGGATTTGAAGTAAGAAAATATTCTTTTAATGTTCATCCTACTTTACATTGCCACCTTTAATGTCTGTTTTTCAAGGTTTTCTCTGCAAGCTAGAATTTTTCAGAGGTCGTTGACGAATTTCATACCATACAGCCACTGTAACAGTTCTAACGCCGAGTATAGCACTAACGCGTCTTTTTCTCATGGATTCATATTTTCTGAGTCGGACTGTCGTGTCAATTAATGGCATAGTATTCCATAATGAGTATTTCTCTGGATTTTTATTATATATATATATATATATATATATATATATATATATATATATATATATATATATATATATATATATATATATATATATCCGCAGAGAACGAACATTACTTTTTCTTGCTTGTTGTGGTCTACGAAGTGAACGATGAATTTCCACTTTTTTCTTAAAATTTGTCCGTAAAGGGTATAACCACATCTTTGGAAGCCACTCTCCCGACAACAATGAATGACGTGGACAGTAGCCACACCTTTGAAGGCACACACTACTTGTGTATTTCATACCTGCAGATTTCTTAGTTGCTTTTGTCGAGTTTCTTATGTATGTAAGGTATTTTACATACAATGTACATACTACTATGCGTTGTTCCTCTGTTTGTGTGTAAATACATTCAATTTTTTAAACCTTGAATTCAGGGAAAATCGTACACAGTGAAATTCACCAATCAAGAAGATGAAAATGTGTACATCAACGAGGGCAAGAACATCGAGATCTACAAGACTACAGATCCTACCACAGCAGAGATCGTCAAAGATTTCAACATGGTAAGTTCAGACAGAAATTGAAATTGCTTAATATTCAAAATATAGGAGCGAATGATTGAATTGTCCTACATGTGTACTGTGATGATGAACGCTGTGGGCAGAATTCGAGTAACGTTTGAATACTAGTATTTGCAGAGGCAGGCTGCCTCTCTTGATGGCTTTGGGTTGGTCCTAAAATGTGGTATCAGACGTTTCTCAATCTCTTTGCCCTACGATATTAGCGTTCACGCATAGCGTCAGAATTTCTTCAGTAGAATTCAACGGGGTAAGTCTACATAGCCATAAGCATAAATTATTCACATGCCGCCGAAACTGAATAGACCAATATTTCTCACACAGGGTCTAGAAGCTATCGTTCCAGAGGATGACAAGATCTGTTACATCAATCCTATGGATGCAAGGAAGAACACACAGCCAACAGAGCTGAAGTTAGTACTCGAGAACGCAGAGGTAAAACAACAAAATTTCAATAGTTTTGCAAAAGAGTTCGGTAGGGCAAATATGGTCGTAGCTACATGCGCTACAGTCCTGATCGTGAAGTTTGTGAAACATGAAAAACATAACAATTTACGATTATTCGAAACACGACACTAGAAACAAGTTTAGCTGAATGGCTAAAGCAAACATTAAATTGAGACATTACATATAAGATGTACGACTATCGCCGGGATACATTTAGAGCGGCAGAAAAGCAACATGGCATAGTATTTCATGCCATCACGACTTTTGATCACATCCCTTCCTTTCCGTGTGTTTTCCCATTGTCGGACGATCTTTGAAGTTATAACTTTCGGCAGGCTATCGCTAAAGAGATATAACATTATGGAAAGTATCGGTACTGAAGTTCTATTTCTTCGGAATAGAATGCACGCAAAGAGTTTACCCCAGACAAGGAATGAGCAAATCGAATTCAATAAATTCAGCGAGATACACATCTACTCTCGAGTAGTAACAATAATTATACTTTAATGAATCGAAATAAGAGACCTGTGCATTTTGAAATAAAATATTGTACGCTTAGTAAGTTTGGATATTTAAGTTGAAATGGACTGGTGAAACTCATATGCAATCGCTTTTTAAACATTTAATATTGTTTGTGGACGACGGGGAATTGACTGCCAAGGGAATCGAATTGTAGCAGTATCGAACACTATCCCAATAATGAGTAATACCATTAGTATTTAGTCGCTTGGAAAATTACTAGGAATCATTTTGATCATACCCTACAGGGTGTTCCACAAGATGTAGAGGACGGGTCTGACGAGTACTTTACCATTGCCGGCGATCCAATCAAGGACTCGTCGGTCCTAGGCGGCACGATTGGCGAGAAGTGTGGAGACAGAGATGCGTACTGGGTGATCGCTGGCCAGCAGACTGGTACGTGGAACAGTGACTTTTTTTGTCTGTTTTTGTTACATTGCCAATCAAAACTTTGTTCAATGTTTCAAAAGAGGTTACTCGAACAAAATGAGAGGGATTTACCTTTGAGGTGAATCAATATTTTAAAATATTTGAAAACGTAAACATATGTATATATATCATAGGGATGCACGACTATAAATTCTTCCCTAGCCGACGCCATACTAGTTTTAGATCACTTTACAAAGTAAGAAACTAATAAAATAAACTCACTACAACGCAGTAAAATGTAAGATTAGCCTATCGTAGTTTAATGATCATTATAAAACATGTCGAACGTCAATACACGAGATATTGGTTTTAATACCAGAGATTCCAACGACATATAGCCCAATAAAGTAAGAGTCAACAAAATAGAGGTTACTGTTTCTGAGTAGAGAATGTTGTTTCAAATCACTAGTTTGAAGCCTTTTTTTCACTTGTATCATGTCTGTATCAGGCCGCACAAGACGTCAATGTCGCCAAGAATTGGTGTGCGGAATCCAATACATCAATGGTCGTTGGCAACGTCATTGCAGCTACCAGTTGAGATGTTCTTGGGGCAAATAAAGTCATCAAAAGAGCCATCAATCTCACAAGAGGAAAGCAGCTCTGGAATGCACAGTCAATATGACTGGTGACATTAAATCAAGATCACTCCACGAAATACTACTCTCTTCTTGCTTTATATAGATTGTTGCGTAATTTGTAACTAATGTTCAACTACAAGGATCCATAGTTAAAATCAAATAAAACAAACTACTTTAAAAGTGTTTTTTGTTTTTGTTTTGTTAAGAGCATCTTGTCAATTTGATCATTTAACTCCATCGATTGGCTGTGTGTTCTACCGACGTCGAGAGGATCGGTAAAGAATGTTTAACCAATTGCAATGCGCAACCAATATTAGTAGGTGCTAGCACGAGATAGCTATCATCATCATCATCATCATCATCATCATCAGCATCATCAGCATCATCACCACCATCATCGTTGGTATTGTTAGTGTCGTAGTCGTCACCTTTTCCTATCATTATTGAAGTGTTACCGATATTTTTGATACCTATGATTGCTTCGGCTGAAGGTGATCTGAAGCTCGTCCGAGAATCGCTATCAACTTGATATCAAATTTAAAAAAAAAAAACTTTTAGTCTCCAAGTGTACATTTGTAAGTGTAATGTATTTCACTGACACTTTCTACTTTACATCAGAACCGTCGAGTGGGAGTAGAAGCATTTGTGGTGTACCCAATCGATGGCAATTGTGTTGTACCCTCTAGGTGTCAATTATGGGGTACCCTCTCGGTCGCATTTGTGGTGTGTCTTATCGCTGGCAAGTGTGATGTACTCTATCAGGGGCATTCATTAAGGAGCAGAATTAACTTTCACCATGGAAAACTTGAAAGATATTCATCTCTGTATTTCTGTGAATCTCTGTACTTCTGTCTTTTTCCGAAAGACAAACCACGGCCACTTCAAGCCGGGTTAAACTCTTTGGGACTATATGCTAGCACAGAGGAGCGCCCTCAGGCGACCAATCTATCAATCTGATGTACAACTGTACATCCTCATTTCCACACGCAAACCTTATGCTAAATCTTGTTCGAAACACAAAGTGGAATTTAAAGAAAAGAATGAAAAAACATTACAACTCCGATGTGGATTCGTAAAGCTACGTGCTGATACAACGTATTGGTGGTGTCGCTACGCTAGATACGAGGCACCGTTGGGGCAATGGTTAGGGTAACGGAACTCACTATCGAAGAATGGTGGTCTGAGACCTGTGGGTCCAGAATGGCGGACTTGCCATCAGAGTATGGCGAGTTCATGTGAGTTCTAGACTTCATCACGGTGTTGTGCTCCTGAGCAAGGCACTGCACTCCTCTTTGCTCCATCGGGTAATGGGTTATGGATACCTCATCTTGTAGTTGGGTTCGCCTGTCTGATGAATAATAATAATTATAGATTTATAGATAATAAAATAAAATTAAAGTTCAGTGATGCAGGCTTTTATAGATGAACATTAAGGCCTATCAAGTCGATATAAAGTCAGTTTCCGACACCAGATTTCATCACTATTAGTGTGTGAAAAAGATTTTCATTTCATTAATGATTGCCGGCACGTGTGAGTAACTATTATCTGTAAGTGTATGTAGATTCCTCAATGTGAGTAGTCTTGCTATCCCTTGTCTCCTAGTCAGAGTCTGCAGAGTAAACATATCAAAATGTTTGGCCGTGATCTGATTTGCTGTTCTGCATACTTGATTTACTTTTCGTGTTCGGGCATTGGCACAAAATTGTTCATGCAGTGCTTGTTCATCACGTTTTGTATAGCGAAGGCCCATTGAACACTTAATTTAATATGGAAAGCAGACGTTGATGAGGTCATGAAATGTTGATTGGGGATTTCTTAAATAGAGAACAGGTTTGTAGCTGGCAGCGCTTTATGTATACGCTCTCTGTCTCTCTGTCTCTCTGTCTCTGTCTCTCTGTCTCTGTCTGTCTCTGTCTGTCTGTCTGTCTGTCTGTCTGTCTGTCTGTCTGTCTGTCTGTCTGTCTGTCTCTCTCTCTCTCTCTCTCTCTCTCTAAAGGTTTGGTTTCCCTGTTCATGACCTACATTCATCGAACAATAAAATAACAACACACATACTGTTATCTTCCGATGAGTTTTTTCGCTGTAATCAATCGACATGAATTTTTAGAGATTAACGCATAAGGAAAAACGTTTTCTACTTTTCTTATACAGGTGAAACAACAAGCCTTTACCATGTATGACAATGGTTTCAGGTATCAGCTACGTTCACTCTACTCAAACGGAAACTTAAAAGACATTAGTCTCAGTACTTCTGTGAATCCCGATCGATTTTTTTAAAAGAGCAAAACCAGGTTAAACTCTTTGCTCACAGGAAACGAGGAAAGGAGCGCCCTCAAGCGACTGATCTGCCAGTCCGGTGAACGACTGAATATGCTCATTTCCACTCGTAAACCTTATGCTAGCTCTAGACAGAAATAAAAAAGTGGAGAATGGAAGGACTGTACTTTTATGGACATTCATGCCTATTCAGTCGACATAAAGTCAGTTTCCGACATCTGTAGTGTCAATATTGTCCGTATGTTAAATTTACGTCATACTACCCATGCACATGTGAGTAACCTCTATCTGTACATGTCTACGTCTGTACATTCCCCAACGTGAGATGTCTGCTATCCATTGTCTCCTATTCATAGTCTGCGCAGAGTAAAAATATAGAAATGTTAAGTCGTGATCTGTTTTCCTGCATTACTCGATCCAGTGTCCGTATTCGGATATTGTCACAAAATTGCTCATGCAGATATTGTTCATCACGTTTTTCATAGCGAAGGCCAACTGCAACACCTAATTTAATTAGGAAAGCATACGCTGATGAGGTCATGAAAATGTTTGCTGGGGATTTCTTAAATAGGGTACGCGTTTGTAACTGGCATCACTTTTTGTGTACACGTTTTAACCCCCTCCCCTCTCTCTCTCTCTCTCTCTCTCTCTCTCTCTCTCTCTCTCTCTCTCTCTCTCTCTCTCCATTTTGTCTTCAAAACTTTGGTTCCCTGGTTCAGGACCGACATTCATCGCGTTGTTTTTTACAGAAAATACACAACCGAGGTCAGAGGCTATGCTCCGCAAATCAGTGTCGGGAAAGCAAATATATGATGCATATCCAAAAGTATCGCGGCAAACTAAAATAATTGAAAGGCGTGAAAATCGTGAAATATTTCATGATTGGTAAGCTATCTAATTCACAACTAACCCTCAAAATGTTATTGTTACTCATAATGTTTACTCAGTGCATGACAACTTGAAATATTTGACAGACACGCAACTTACGGTAACCTGACGTATTGTTAGACGGGAACATTGAACTATAAGTGGACGTCAAAACAGTATTGAACCAGATATGAACTGAAAATGCTCACGTGTTTCATTATATATTGCATTTATGTGCAAGTTTGAACCTTTGCTACATGCTTTGCTACATTTAAAGTGTTATGATCAACACAATGAATTTCACCACAGATCAATTCTAAAGGTCATTAAGTATTCAAATATGTAATTAGCTGAAATAAAAATAACTAATTTCTTTGAGTACTGTCATTGTATCACAATATAGCATGTGTAATTACCTTTGGTCAAGTCCTTCAAGCTCTATATGCCAAACCGTGAAAGCTTGTTAGCTATTTATGCAAATTATGAATTAGCCGACATGAAAATGCAAAATGACTTTCAATACTGTTATAACCTGGTATAATGATCAATGTACACAGCATGTTTCGCCAAATTTTATCAAGTAAATGCCAGTATATATCCCTAATTTGGAAGGTTCATTAAATATGCATATTGGGAATTGGCTGAAAAAAATGTCAAATGACTTTCAATAATCTTGTATCATAGTATCTTTAATGTACATAGCAAGTTTTGCCAACTTTGGTCAAGTCAAAACAGATAAATATCGCTAATAAATGCGGGATATCGGACCGCAGGCGGGCGAAGATTGCATTATAAGCGCGCCAACCCAAACTCACTGCATGGACATCACATTTACGAAATCGAAGTCCAAAGTCAACTACGTCATTGTTAGAATAAGAGAGGTTTTCCATCACACGGGAGCATACCACCACAAATTTTGCACAGATGGCGTTGCACTGGCATTGAAAAAGGGTGCATGGGAGTATGGGAACGCGGGCAGTTTCCCTCGCTGTAGGTAGGAAATGCATTGAGCAAGACACACTTCCGGGTTCGCAAAAAAACGAGGATCCCATTTACGGGGCGCTCAAATATAACTATTTGCTGTGATACATAGCAGAGGCGTATATGTTTGTGATGCTGAGAATAACATCAGTAAATAAATGACGGGTTTTAAAAGTTGACGTTTTTTGCGATGAAACAGACTTCTGAAGGTAGCTCGCTTGGGGAACACGTCATCCCGGCCGCTGTCCGCTTTGACCCCAGTAATTCACACTGGTTTTGGTCGGCCCCAGGTACCCAAGTCACTTCGACCCCGTCACACTTTTGCCTACATGTCCACGGAGACGATTCAACATGTTCCACAACAAAGCCAAGACAAAAATTGAAAATATCAATAAAATGGCTTCACAAAGGCTGAAATACACGATACTCGATGAAGTATGAAGTTTATGAAATGAAATCAAAATTGACAACACAAGTGTTTGTCTCGGGTAATACCACTTGAAGTTGTTTTTTCCATACAGTGCAGTATTTGTCAGTGACAAATTAATCTTTGCAATACATTTTTTTGCGATGAGCTGGAAATTTGATTAATATCGAGTTAATGTACATAAATATTCCGTTATTTACTGGGACACGTTTATTTTCTCGATCCGCTATCTGCGGACTACGTGCTGAAGTACATTGACTGTTCATGTCAACGATCGTTTCTCCCTCTGCAGAGTTTCTGTATCCCGTTCAACAACGCTGTACCTCGATCACACGATAGTGACGCTATGTAGCTGTGCAGTATTGAAACTTATCATAAAATGGCCACCTCGTCTAACAGTAACACGTATTGTCGGGATTATCGTACGGAAAAAAGACTGCAAAAGTAAGACTTATGAATCTTCATCAGAATTGAACACATCATGATTGTACACGAGTATCAACCGTGAATGCACGTTGAGCTCGGCAGTTACACAAGCATGGTACGCTACATGCATAGCCCTACGAGTATGGCGACAGTGTCCGGCTTTGGCTACGCCGCCTACCGGAGGTGGGAGGCGGCGTAGCCAAAGCCGGACACTCTCGTCATACTCGTAGGGCTAGCTACATGCACTGCCGCGATGCCGATCGTATGCATTCCAAGGCCTATCCCGGAATTTGTTTCACAAACAACCTCAACGGAGAGCAAACATACTTCTATGGACAGTGACGAACACGTTTCTTGGCGAAGCAAATTCAAAACAGTGCAGAAGTACATGAAGTAGGTCATGGCCTTGGACTCTGTGCACGAACCTGATTGGACACTTCAATACCTTTGACCCAAAGTTATTATTCATCAGCACTTCCATGCCATGAGGCTAGGTAGAGAACGTATGTACTCATTTCTGGCGATCGAACAGCGAGGGAAACAATCAATTACCAAGGATAAAGCTAATTTGCTAAACGATATTTTATCTTGAATAGTGAGTTGAATGAGTAATAAAATATCATATTTTTAATGTTCAATACGAGGTTGAAACACGGAGGGACCGTGGTTGAAACCAGTGCTATCCAGCTGTAGCCAACCTGGACAAGCACATTTCACAGCGCCCTCAAACAGTCGATTGTTTTCACTTGTCATACGCGGCGTAACAGAAAAATTAAAACTTTCATAACTTCATTAATATCCAAGCCACGCCCACCAAAACCTTTTCAGTTCTAGCCATTTGAATTCTGAAGATGTCTACCAAATTTGACTGAAATACGTTCAGCCGTTTTTGAGAAAATGGACCAACAGACAGACAGACAGACAGACAGACAGACAGACAGACAGACAGACACACAGACAGACAGACAGACAGACAGACAGACATCGCTGCGACATATGCTCACGTGTTCACACGTGAGCAAAAAAGTCGAAAATCACCCTAACGAGTGTTCCTTGTATCAAGAAATTGCCTCCATTTTAGCTTATTCTCGCTGATACTAACCTTGATCCCATATGAAAGTATTTTAATATCTCTGTCTATCTGTCCGGCTGTCTATCTGTCTGCCTGTGTCTCTTTGTCTGTGCCTGTCTGTCTGTCTGTCTGTCTGTTGTCTGTCTGTCTGTCTGTCTCTGCCTGCCTGTCTCTATCTGTCTGTCTGAATGTCTGTCTCTGTCTCTGTCTGTCTGTCTGTCTGTCTGTCTGTCTCTCTCTCTCTCTCTCTCTCTCTCTCTCTCTCTCTCTCTCTCTCTCTCTCTCTCTCTCTCTCTCTCTCTCTCTCTCTCTCTCTCTCTCTCTCTCTCTCTCTCTCTCTCTCCAGACTCTCTCTAAGTTTGGTTTCCCGGTTCATGATCGACATTCACAGAACATAAAACAATTACAGTACTTTCCAACGACTGTTGTTTTCCGATGACTTTTTATGCATTAAAATCGACATGATTTTTAAGGAACCCTTTTTCATTTTTCTGATACATGTGAACATTAAAATCTTACCATGTGTGACACGGATTTCAGGTATTAGCTGGTCAGTATAAGGAGACACAAAAATTTTCAAGAGAATGTCGTACAATCTTTGTTCTTGGTTTGCTATGTTGAAAACGAGCACCTCAGTATGGTAATCTAGTCCCACCATCAACCCTGCGAATCATGCACTCAACACAACTAACACGATTGGAACTAATTTGGGATAATTGAATGGTGAAGTGATGTCGATTTAATCTACAAATTGAATCGCATATGCTTTTCTTTTCACATTACACACTTGATTTTATGAGTAATTTGCAATATTGAAACATTTAGCTATACGGCACCTAACACTTTTGAGAAATTTGAAAAATATGAAAATCCAATCATCCAAAATTAGTTCCAATCGTGTGAAGTAAAAGTATACCGTTTGCACACACTTAAACTCTCGATCATCATCTATAAAGAAAATAGAGTCAAAATATGCTTTCCAATCAACATTAAAACCGTATTATGGGTTCAATAGCGTTCTTGTGTTCTTTGCTTTCTTTATTATTAGTTGATAAGTTTTGTCGATTCATTATGGTTTTTAGCTCTGATTTGTTATGTATTTTTTCATTGTATTTGATAATGTCCATGATCTAATCAGAAAGTACCTAAACCAATGAAATACCTGTTATAATTAATAGTTAATTAAATTTGTGATAACGATTTTTGCTTCTATATTTCTGAATTTTATCACATTTTCAGAAGAAAACAAAATGCAAAATAATATACGAAATATGTAAACAGTTATGCAAAACAAGTAGAGCGAATGTTTCTTGGCTTGAGGGAGCGTTCATTTATTATGGCCGGGGTGGATGGGAAAAATCCAGTGAGGTCATCTCAAGGTTGAATAGAAAACTGCAAATGGAGGTTACGCCATTTTCACAGACAGGGCTCGAAATTAGCGGTAGTCCCGCGTCCACAGACTACCAACTTTTCCCTTGGGCTACCAAAGTCCATAAAATGGTAGCCAAAGCCTGGGACATGAAATACTTGGCGTGCGATGTCCATCACTTTCGGACGAGCTAAATGCAGTCAACATGCAGTTTCATTTGTTTGAAGCAATTATCCTTTCATCTATGAAGAGTATTTTCTGACGGTGACTATTACAATTTTCACTGCTATATGTTGTTGTCTTCACAAGATGCAGAGCGGTTGATACTAGAATGTCGAGTTGCTTTTCCGTGTGCAGTCTTTGCATGCCAGTTCCTGCGGTCTCGACCGAAGACGTCAAAGCTCTCGTCAGGTTGCAAACAAACTAAAATGTCGTTATGAAAACGCGTCGCGAAGTTGCTGTTTCCAACGACTGGCGTTGGACAATTACAACGAAAACTGGTAGACCCAAGAGTATTTCCACCTGTCGAGCTTGACCCACGACGTAAATTCTTGCCAGATTTTACGTCACCGTATGGAAGCATGGCGACGAAGAGTATGAGCTGGATTCGGTATCCAGTCACCATACATGTAAATCAGTCGCCAACGAAGATCAACAACGGCAAATGAGTAAAATATTGAGTGGGGTTGATAACAAATTCTTCGCTCGAAAAAGTACTGGCGGCAGAATAAACTGTATCCGTCGGGAAATACCTTCGGAACGCCACAGAGCGACCTCCGAGGTCATGGAGCTCTGTCATAATATGCGTGTAATTCCGAAAATGTGTTGTCGTACGGGCTGATAATTGTCGTGTGAGCAACTGAGTAAAAGGTAACACATGTGATGAAAAGAACACTAATGTCTCGTAAGAAAACAATTTAATGTTAATGTTATGTCATGACATGTCTTCTCGGAGCTACTTTGACATGCTTCCTTGTACAAGTTGGCTTTTTAAAATAACGTTCGGACCATGATATTTAGCCTCACCCATTATTTCCATGTTCAGAACAGGGAAAAGGAGACAACACAGATTATGACGGAAGAATTTTCAAGTGTCTGTCGAATATGAAACCCATTTTAAGAAAAAATACTATAAATTGTACACACACATTTAAAAGCAGAAGAAAGGAAAAAAATCTCAAAGTTCAGAAGTATTTTTCGTCCTATCCAAGTCTGGAGGGACACAACTGTTACCAAAGCAGGAAAAATAGATGTAATGGCTTTATGACCTAAAATTTGAACGAACCATGCAACAAATTTTACGCCATGAATAAAATTGGATGTATCGAGTTATAGCAGACGCATGTCAGAAAGGCACGTTTCAATCGTTGCTATCATAAATCTATCGTTTCCATGAAATCGTGTTCCCAAATTTGTTGTAGACAGCTAGGTAATTTTTCGTTTTTAAGTGGCAGCGATCCGGATCAGTGAAAGACGATACATTTAACAGTCAATGTAACTTCAATGTTGATAGATCAACAGATAGATAGATGAATAGACGGAAAGATGGATGACACGGATGGACGGACATAGATAGATAGATAGTAGATACAAAGACACAGACACAGATAGATAGATGGATTTGATAGATAGATAGATAGATAGATAGATAGATAGATAGAGAGAGAGAGAGAGAGAGAGAGAGATGAGAGAGAGAGAGAGAGAGAGAGAGAGAGAGAGAGAGAGAGAGAGGAGAGAGAGAGAGAGAGAGAGAGAGCTTGAGAGAGCTTCTCAAAGTAATTATTTTCAACTGATTCAAACTCGCAACCTACACAGCCTACTCACCGAGCAAAAAGCAATAACCATTCCATTACATTCTAATCCCTGTGAATTGTAAGATAATGGCGTTGTCACAATCACTGTTCTCATTCTGCACAGTTCGTATCTACGCATTTTATCATTTTTTCAAACTTTTGGCTTTCACAGCACGCCCTCAACTGTCCGTTTAATTAGAAACGAAATTGATCGGTATACACTATATAGGTACAACTTTTTCAATCACGTTCATTTTTAGAGTAATTGCGCTTGACTGTGGGCCATGATACTACGATCTTTGACGTAAGTTATCTCCCCGTGTATTGTCCATTAAAGTCTGTTTTCAGAAAAGGTATCTTGTTTGTCAATAGTCCTTTGAGGCTGAAAACTAATGAACGTTGTGGACGACTAGTTAGACGATTGAACCATTTACTACGTCAGATGCGTATTCAATGACGCAAAGGTTACTTGCATTTTATTGATTGTAAATCATTCTGAGAACTAAATAGACATTATATTATACCTTTGTCAATACAAGTGAATTTTGTGACATCATACCCTGATTATTATTGATAATGTATCTGATTATCAGCATTGTGGTCCCACAGCGAGCATAACGATACAAGGTTTTGTTTGTAAACAAGCAAAGGCATTGAAAAGGAGCCCGTAGGCTCTGGGAAATATAAAACGATAAAGCTTCATAATGGTGCACAATATCGATAATAATGTCTTACTTGAAGATTTATCAAATATTTTTAATCCTCCCGCATGCACTTGTCGTATGCTCTGTCTGGCTCGCGCTCAGCTGTTCCCGTTCGATACGCTGCAGTGTGCAGTATACTATATGTTGTTTACAACATGGCTCGCTTCTTTGCTGTATAGGTGAAACAGAACTCAGTACGCTTGCAACTAGCACTTTTAGACTATGCTGGGTTTGACACGCGGCATATTATGTACGGTAGTGGCACGTAAACGAGGTAAGCTTGAAAAGATACTCGAACCAGTCATCAACGGGCCAACAACGGCAGCTGTCATCAACCTTGACAGGTAGCGTCTGCGGAAATGACTCCGGCGTCATTCATAGTCTCGAATCAAGGCCAGCTACCACTACCAATCATGACGACCGTCAGGTCTCCGTTAATCTAACATCTCGGTTACCTAGTTTTGATGCACCGGCTGTAATCGGCGACAACTTTCATCATCGGGTTCGACAAGTTCCCGACGAAGAACCCCCAGTATTTGTCAACCGTAATTTTCAAGCAACCATTTACATCGTGTTTTCCAGTTCGCCAAATACAATAGCTCTTTTCAAGACGCCATCGGAAAATCAAATTATAGATACAATCATTTAAACATTTAAATAACTGTGTTAAACTCTGTTGATATTGTTTTTCAATTAAATGCTGTACTACTAGCGACGTCATAACGATCGTATCGATCAGTTGATACAATGTAGCTCGCTGATGTCGAAGCATTAAAGTTCAATTTTCTTTATGCCTGGCATTTCATCATGTTTTAACTTCTTTAATGGCATGATATTCAAGTTGACTTTTCAAGTTTTTCATTTCCTTCGAAATTAAAATACATCGCTTTTTTTTGTATTTCAAAATCGAACCGTGAAAGTACTGCCCCTTTTTGTGTTGAACGTGCGTGTTCAGTGCAGTGCAGTGTGGAGTGCGTGTAAATGTATACAGTATACAGAGTCAGGGCCGATCATGCCGACGATGCTCACGACAGAGACATTGCTTCAGTTTAAATTCCCTTTTTATTGTGTCTTCTACTACTAAAAAATTCACTGGCATTGCCAAAACTATAAAATAATAGCAATAGTATACCCCCTCCCGGTGTCGGAGAACAAATGACACATCATTTGAACATTATTAATAGGACTAAGCACAGCCTATGTGTTATCCGTCTACCAATCAGACTCTTTGGTAACTTTCATCCAATGACCGTGGACTATAATCTCCCGCCAAAAAAATGTTTATCCTTTGGTGTTCTATTACATTCGGTGCATGCGCTTTGGCGCCTTTATATGTAATTGCTACAGTTGTGTTCCGGTTGGCGCCTTTTCTATCTCACGGCGTGTTCAATAATAAAGCTTGTGTTCTCAGCATGAACTGGTGTCGTTCGCAGTTCTGTGTATAAGTCAGACAAGAACCTTGATCATAAAACCCATCACGACATTTTTTGGTGCCGAGACCAGGATTAGGATGTCTGACGAGGAGCAGCAACCAACTCAAGCCGAGCAACTGGCAACGAAATTGGCCAAGTTGAAACTCAAGCGCAGGGGACAACGTGCCCAAATGACGAGGCTGTTCAACCGTGCAGAACAACTCACATCAACGTTCGCTGCAGCTGAGAACAAGACTGAAGCTTACAGGATACTCACAGCATTGAACACTCAACTAACTCAGAAATACGAATCTTTAACCAAGATCGAAGAAGATATCTTAGATAATACGGATGAAGCAAGCTACGATGCTGCGAGCCAAGAATCCGGCGACTACATGTCCGAGATATTCGAGAGAAACGACAAGATCACTGATTTCATCAAAAACAACAAACCGAACAATGCGACTGGCCCATCGGCGAACTCCGACACCGCTACTCAAGACACATCGAAGAAAACGGTCGCATTACCGAAACTACAGCTGAAAACTTTCTCAGGAAACGTACTCGAGTGGGTGAGTTTCTACGACACTTTCAAATCGTCCATCCATAATGATAAGAACCTCGAGAACATTCAAAAGTTCACATACTTACGCAGCGTTTTAACTGATGAAGCTGCCCGTACGATTAGCGGTCTCGCCTTGACAAACTCCAACTACGACCATGCTTTAGAGCTACTCATCGAACGCTACGGATCGAACGCTA
Organism: Ptychodera flava; assembly: GCF_041260155.1. NCBI lineage: Eukaryota > Metazoa > Hemichordata > Enteropneusta > Ptychoderidae > Ptychodera > Ptychodera flava. Next base: position 26,982,875 of record NC_091939.1, read on the forward strand.
CGAAGAATCATTGATCATCGATGCGCACATGACTGCACTGTGGCAGATTCCTCAACCTACGAGTGACATTAACAGTCTGAGATTGTTTTATGACACATTAGAAAGTCATATTCGCGGTTTACAATCACTTGGCAAAGAAGAGAACGCTTATGGAGAACTTCTCATTCCCATGATTCGAGATAATAACTACCTAACAATATTCGGAAACAGATTGCAAGAGATCACGGAAACAAGGCTTGGACTTTACCAGAGTTGCGCAAAGCCATCCTACGGGAAATCGACGCCATTCAAGCCGGAGTTCCACTCGATGAGTTATCGGTTGCGGACACAGCAACACAGCCTAATATGACCGCTTCATTTCATACTAGGGCCGCATCTACGCGCACAACAAAGCCTTTGAGAATCAAAACATGCGTGTTTTGTAAGGGAAATCACTACACAAGTGATTGCCAAGTTGTCACCGACCCGAAACGTCGCTTAGACATTGTCAAACGCGATCGTCTCTGTTACAATTGCCTTGGAAAGCATCGCGTGAGCGATTGCAAGTCTCGTTACACTTGCAAGATCTGCAAGCGTAAACATCACTCTACCCTTCATGACACCAAATCAGCTACAACGTCTGAGAAAAAGGGAACTTCTGAAGTTCATGTGGCATTGGCGAAGACAGACGACACAAAGGGAAATCTACACCCAACGGATCGGTTCTCCTCAAGACGGCAGTCATTCCTATGTCGGTCGGCGATAGGAAACCTATCAACGCTACCGTGCTGTTTGACGATGGGTCCAACAGAACTTTTATCACGCAGCGATTTGCTGACAAACTCAACTTGAAATCGGACACTCATGAGAACGTGAGCCTGTCAACATTCGGGGACAATTCGAAACAAATTCATTCCATGAAAAGTGCAATGGTAACTTTGCACGAACAGAATGGGCATACCAGTACTGTCAACGCCCTGATAATTCCCGAGATTTCGTCCAACCTATTCAACCACGTGTCAGCAGAAATACTCAACTCAGACCATCTACGGGGATTAAAGCTTGCCCACCCAGTTTCCAATGTTAAAACTATGGAAATTGATGTGCTCATCGGAGCCGATCAATATTGGAACTTTGTTGGAAACCATATCGTGCGCGGGGCAGGTCCAACTGCAATATCATCTAAGTTCGGCTACTTGTTGTCCGGTCCTACTGGAAAGCGTGGGAAATTGGACTCTGACATTAATATTCATCACGTGAACGTAGAAACACACACCGACGATGACATACGAAACTGGTGGAATTTAGAGCTCATCGGAGTGAAGGCAGACTCGCAAAATGATGAAAATACCGACTTCGAAACATATCGGGACACTCATCTACGTGTTGAAAATGGTAAATACATAGCCCGTTTACCATGGAAAACTGATCATCCGCCACTGCCTTCAAACTATGCGGCAACTGAAAATCGCACGCGCGCTATGGTTCGCCGTTTGACCCCTGACTTAACGAAGAGATATGACGACATCATCACCGATCAACTGCGCCGAGACTTCGTCGAGAAGATTCAAGATGACAACAAAACTGAAGGACATTATTTGCCGCATCGAGCTGTCAAGAAGGACTCAGTTACCACTCCGATACGTATTGTATACGACTGCAGTAGCAAACAAAATGCTGACTCGGCAAGTCTAAACGACTGTCTTCAAACTGGGCCGTCATTAATCAATGATTTACCTGCCATTTTGCTACGATTTCGCGCTAACCGAGTCGCTTTCGTCAGTGACATTGAAAAGGCATTCTTAAACATACGTCTAGAGGAAGACGAGCGTCAATACACCAAATTTCTTTGGTTATCGGACATTCGTGATCCCGAAAGTCCATTTGATGTTTATCAATTCAAGTCTGTTCTGTTTGGGGCGGCTTGTTCCCCATTCATGCTCAACGCTGTAATCAAGACCCACTTGGAAAGTAACGCCTCCATACCGACAGCTGATGACCTCAAACATAATATTTATGTTGACAATGTGATAGACGGTGCCAAGTCTGATGAAAAGGCCGTGTCATATTACAACGACGCAAACCACCTCATGCAGTCGTGTGGGTTCAAGCTACGCTCATGGACGTCCAACAGTGAACGACTATGTGAACTCGCAAAACAGGACGATATCTACGAACCCTCTCGTGATGTACCAGTACTCGGCCTGCGTTGGGAGCCAGAAAGCGACACGATGACCTACTCAGAAAATAATAGCGAGCCTATTCCAAATGAATTGATAACGAAACGAGATGTTCTCAGTTCCTCCGCTACACTGTACGACCCACTGGGCTTCGTAGCTCCAGTTCACATCAAAGCTAAACTCTTTGTGCAGTCACTATGGAAACGCGGGCTCCCTTGGGACGAACCGCTCGATGCTGAATTGAACTCTCAATGGATACAGATCGCAGCGGACTTGAATGCTACACGCAAGACGACAATAAACCGCCAATACTTCTCAGGGAATAAAGATAACGACGACTGCGAAGTTCATGTTTTCGCTGACGCCAGCACTACCGCCTACGGAGCTGTAGTTTATCTCCGCAGTTCAAGTGAAACTTCTATCGTTATGGCCAAGGCACGCGTCGCCCAACGTCCGATTTGTCACTGCCTCGGTTAGAACTGATGGCCGCCCTGATTGGCACTCGACTCAGCAAATTCGTAATAAATGCTCTCTCCGGCAAGATAACATTACACAGCGGTATCTCTGGTCGGACAGTCAAATTGCGTTGTATTGGATCAACAGTGTCAAGAAGCTGCCGATCTTCGTAAGCAATCGCGTCAGAGAGATCTTCGTAAGCAATCGCGTCAGAGAGATCAATGGTTTTCGTCACATCTACAAATATTGCCCCTCCGCTGACAACCCAGCTGATTTGTTAACTCGAGGCATTACTTCTGATCAACTAGCCAATTCTACTCTATGGTGGAATGGCCCTACTTGGTTGAAAGAAAATGGAGACTGGCCAATCTGTGAACTGTTTGATAGCGCAGTGCACCATATCGCTACAACGGACGACTTCATGATCGAGCCTCACACACAAATCGATGCTGAGGTTGCCGATAAAATTGCAACACGTTGAGGATCTTTCTCGCCGATCCACTGAGAACATCGGCTCATCAAACACGGAAATCGACCCCGCAGTTTATGTTGGCATACAATACGCGGTGGACATTACTCGTTTCAGCTCGTTAGACAAACTATTCCGCGTTACTTCGTATGTATTTCGTTTCAAATCTCGACTACAGCGAAAGAGAGACACGCCGTCAGGAGAAGTCTCACAGGACGAGATACGACATGCTGAACAGATCTGGATTAAAGACGTACAATCTGAGATATATACAGACACTATTCATTCCATGAGGATGAATGTGAAGAGGTTCGGACCGTTGTTCAACAACTTAACCTATTTCTCGATAACGAGGGCACACTTCGATGTGGCAGCCGTGTACACAATGCAGCATTGGACTATGTCACGAAATTTCCAGCGTTGCTGCCTTCCTCACCATGAATTCACTAAACTGGTCGTTCTGAAAGCACACGAACGCGTATTCCATGGAGGAGTCCAGTCGACTGTAACACAAATTCGTCAACAGTACTGGATACCGAAATACGACGTATCGTTAGCAAGATTCTTCACAACTGTGTTACCTGTCTGAAAGTTGAAGGAAAGCCGTACACTAACCCAGTCCAAGCTCCGCTGCCTGCATATCGCGTGAACATCACCCCTCCATTCAGTGTGACGGGGGTCGACTTCACGGGGGCTCTCCTCACCAAGGCTATTGATGGTAAACAAAACAAGGCATACGTGTGCCTGTTTACCTGTGCGGTTACACGGGCCATACACTTGGAATTGGTACCGGATTTGACGACTAAAACATTTCTACTGCGTTTCGCCGTTTGCTGCAAGACGATCCCTGCCTAGCCGAATGTTATCCGACAACGCCTCGACGTACATCTCTGGAGCCGAGGAGATACGCTCCTTGCTCGACACGCCTGATGTTCGAGATTATCTCTCATCTCAGCGAGTGAAATGGACTTTCATACCCAAACGTGCGCCGTGGTTTGGCGGCTTTTGGGAGCGGCTCATAAGTCTCACGAAGAATGCGATTAAAAAGGTTCTCGGTCGATCATTCATCACGTATGATGAGCTTGCTACCGTCGTCACCGAAATTGAGACTGTATTAAATGATCGCCCACTCACCTTCGTTTCATCCAGTGCGGATGATGACGTTAGCCTGACCCCAAATCACCTGTTACATGGTAGAAGCTTAACCTCACTACCATACATCACAGTCTCCGATGAAGAAATCGAAGACCCGACTTTTGGAAACCACAATGATGTTAACAGACGTTACGCACATTTGTCAAATCTCCAACAACAGTTCTGGAAGCGGTGGTCAACCGAGTATTGACAGCTTTGAGAGAACGTCACTCCGGTTCCGGAAACAAGCACAATGTAATTAAAGTGGGAGATGTGGTACTGATCCATAGTGATATCGATCGTAGGATGAAATGGCAGCTCGGGACTGTGAAGAGACTTGTTTATGGACGTGACAAGTTGGTGCGATCAGCTGAAATCTCCACCGCCAGGGGACACACCAACCGCCCTATACACAAGTTATATCCTCTTGAGGTAGCCTCTCAAGAATTATCATCATCTGAAGACAAAGATATGAACGAGCGGGAAGACACCCATCGGCAAGAAATTTCTACTGAGAAAACCAATGACCCGCCAGAGTCGGGCAGACCGTCCAGAGATGCAGCCATTGCAGCCAGGATGAGAATATCCGAACTTTCATAAATTGCTGTAACTGTTGAGTCAATTAACTCTTTGAAATTTCTAAGTTTTTGTTCAACGAAACATTTATTGATAATTCATATTGAAAGTGTTCAAGATTATCTTTCGTCGCCGGGAGAATGTCGGAGAACAAATGACACATCATTTGAACATTATTAATAGGACTAAGCAGAGCCTATGTGTTATCCGTCTACCAATCAGACTCTTTGGTAACTTTCATCCAATGACTGTGGACTATAATCTCCCGCCAAAAAATGTTTATCCTTGGTGTTCTATTACATTCGGTGCATGCGCTTTGGCGCCTTTATATGTAATTGCTACAGTTGTGTTCCGGTTGGCGCCTTTTTCTATCTCACGGCGTGTTCAATAATAAAGCTTGTGTTCTCAGCATGAACTGGTGTCGTTCGCAGTTCTGTGTATAAGTCAGACAAGAACCTTGATCATAAAACCCCATCACGACACCCGGCCCATAATGGACTCAAGCAAACTTTGCACTCCATAATGTACTCGGCCTCGCCTCGTACACTACGGAGTGCAAAGTTTGCTTTCATACAGCATGGGTCGGGAGGGGGTATATTATTGCTTAAATATAAGTGGAGTGACCTTATCAATATACATTAGTGACATTTCCAATTCAACCCATAACCACAAACGATAACTAAACCAGAAACTCTCATTTTCAGGTTTACTATGTGGTATCCATATAGGTAGAAGGTCATATGAGAGATTTAAACATCCCTGAACATTCTTTCCCATTGTTGTCAACATTATGTTAATGCTGGATATAAAACTGATCACCTCCACAATGTAGGCTTGTCAGCACATACCGCTACGCGCTTTTTAAAAATACTTGCACTGTATTGTATGCAAACCGAAAATGGGAACGGTAACCGCGGGAAAGAATGCAGATGCAACAACATCTCAGGAACTGTCTAGTATTTAAGATATTGGCTTTGTAATTCATAGTAGTGTGACACTGTGAGTTTTGTTTTGTAGTGATGGATTTAAGAAGGATGTGTAATTACAAAGTGAAGCATCGAACAAACAAATACCACTTTCTCGGTCAAATCATAACATTCCACGGAGAAGCAAATCCAAAGGACGTCGAACCTTCACATTCTTTATTTGTATCACGAATTAACTAGAACGCACCTGTATCTCGGATGAAATTTTGTCCCGCAGAGAAGAATGTGGTTAAAAGTGGAGCCGTTAACGTATGGCAGGTGCGTTCACTGTTATCAAAAATTACCCATCAGACCTTGCGTGCCGCAGCAGATCGGCAGTTCGTAACTCGGAGGGAGTGCAGTCATGTACCTTTAAGCGACCTTTCAACTCTACCATTTTAAATCTTTTTTGAAGTAGCTGTCCGCAAAGTCAACTTGCAGTTAATATTGTGAACTGAAGCACTTTTGCAGCAAATTTTCATCGGCCTAAATTATTACTGTATGAAAAATTATTATACCCGACCATCAGGTACAAATATATTCTTAAAATTTCAACGAAAACTTGTCATTATTTTCATTTATCCGTGAATTTTTATATATATAAAATTAGTGAAAGTATATGCAACAGTGGGATATGCCACATCTCATTTACTTTTCCAATTTTTTAAAAAGCTGCCACAGCATGGGTTCTTTATATTTGACGATCTTTCTTTCTGTTTGACTTGTTTCATTCATTGTGCCACGCCAACGCGTACTTTAATTAAAAACACGCTGGTTTATTATTTTCATATTTCTTTGCACTATCAATGTAAAGAGTTTTGCCGACTCTGCATGTTCGTAAATTATAGTGACTCATACATTGTTTGCCAGTAGGCTTAGTTAATTTTAAGTCAGTTTTATGATGACGCCATTCCATCAACTCGACAACACAATACCGTCAATGAGCAGTCTTTTCGCTATCAATTATGCAGAACAGTCTACAATGCCCGACCCCCAAAAGATTGCAAAACGAGAAAATTGTTAGCAAAAATGGCCATGACGTTCAGTCGTTTTAATCTTAAGAGTCTACTAAATGAAGTCTTATAGAATCGCCGGCACTAGATTTTGGGGTGTTATCAGAATGAAGACATTTACTTTTTGCCCTTACGATAGTTTACTTGTCTTTTCAGACTTGGCAAATTATATATTTGTCCAGAAATCTTCACCGTCTGCTAAACCTCTAAAAATTATTTGACTGTGACTGGTCTATATATTTTAACTCATCATAATGTACGCCTCAAATACAGTAAACGCATTGATATTGTCCCCTACAACAGTGGTGCGGGTATACTACTATCCGTAAGTTAGGATTCCAGCGTACATTGTAAAGGACAATTCAGAAAGAGGGCCACATTCTTACAATTGATGAACTGAGAGAGGGAGTCAGTTTTATCTTTCCATATCGCTTTGATTCCAACGACCCCGCCCGGTTTAAGATGAATATGGATATGATTTTCACTTTGAATTCAAAAGATTGGTTAATTTAAAGAAGTACCTCCTCGCTTTAACAAATACTTCAAACGCTGATCATTTAGTTTAGTTTACTTTGGATGAAAATGGTTCTTTAGCAAAGAATACGAAAAATTTAAAACATTTTATGATTTTTTCAACATAGAAGTTATGCAAATGACTGAAAAAAAGTTGATCATAAATTGTTTAGTACGACAGCACAATTGTCAGATAACGTTTGCAGCCAACGCAAAGGATAAACAGCATCCCTCTTTCGTTTCTTCCTGCATTCACTGAATTTCATGTAGGCTTTTGAAACGTGGCATGTTTATACCCTGAAATTACATATTGGTCATTTTGTGAACTACAGAGCGGCGTCCGTATCGGATTGTTCAAATGTTCACTTTACTACTTAATTCAATAGTTTGCTTAACCGGCACAGAAAGGTTATAATTGATAGCTTTACAGCATTAACTGACGATGATATATATTGATACAATAAAAAATACAATGTAAATGGCAATTTTTCTTCTAATTCGTAAACAACTAAGAAGTACCAAGTAGCGGGTTGTCTGTATATGGAGCCCAATAAAACCAAAAAACCAAACCGATTATGATCGTCCAATCGTGTGTTCACCTGTCCAAAAACTTTAATTGACTAGGCTACCTGCAATCGTCAGCAAAATCCATATTTTCTGACTCTTTATAAAGGGAATATCGAACGAGCTTGTTCAGTATTACCTATCGTTATTTCAAAAGGAACTCAAGACAGAAGCAACCATGAGCAACTTTTACAGTTCACTATCTTTTGTCTGGCCGTCACTGGTATTCGATCAACTACTGCTGGCTCAATCTCTGGATTTGAAGTAAGAAATATTGTTTTACTATTCATCTTACGTAACATTGCCTCCTTTAATGTCTGTCTTTCAAAGTTTCCCCTGCAAGCTAGAATAAGTAAGAGGTTGTTGACGAACTCCATACCATACAGCCACTGTAACAGTTCTAACTCTGAGAATAACACTAACGGGTCTTTTTCTCACGGATTCATGTTTTCTGAGTCGGACAGTCGTTTCAAACAATGGCATAGTATTACATATTAAAAAATGTTTACCTAGAATGTGTTTCTATATAAATCAAAACAATATTTCCGCCGAGAACTAATATTACTTTTTCTTGCTCGTTATGGTCTACCGAGTAAACGGTAAATTTTGCACTCTTTCCCTAAAATTTATCCGTAAGGGTATAACCACATCTTCAGAGGCCACTCTTCCGAAAATAACGAATGACGCGAACAGTAGCCACACCTTTGGAGGCACTTGGTACTTGTGTATTTCATACCTGCAGATTTCTGAGTTGATTTTGTCGAGTTTCTTATGTATATAAGATATTTTACATACAATCTACATACTACTATGAGTTGCTCCTCTTTGTTTGAGTAAATACATTCAACTTTTCAAACCTTGAATTCAGGGAAAGTCGTACACAGTGAAATTCACCGACAAAGAAGATGAACATGTGTACATCAACGAGGACAAGAACATCGAGATCTACAAGACTACCGATCCCACTCCAGCATTGGTCGTCAAAGATTTCAACATGGTTAGTACATATAGTAATTGAAATAGCTGTATATTCAAAATATAGGATCGAATGATTGAATAGTCGTGTAAGTATACTGTGTTGACGAACGCTGTACGGCAGAATTCGAAGAACTTCTGAATAATTACAGAGGTTCAAATACCGAAGAGGCAGGCTGCCTCTTTTTATCCCTGTGGGTGGGTGTTTAAATATGGTATTAGACGCTTAACAATCGCTGTGCCCTACGATACTAGCTTTCAAGCAATGCGTCAGAATTTCTTCCGTAGCATTAGATGGGGCAAGTCCAAATATCAATAAGCGTAAATTATTCACATACCGCCGAAACTGAATAGATTCATCTTTCTCACACAGGGTCTAGAAGCTGTCATTCCAGAGGACGACAAAATCTGTTACATCAACCCTATGGATGCAAGGAAGAACACGCAGCCAACTGAGTTGAAGTCTGTACTAGAGAACGCAAAGGTAAAACAAAATTTTTTCAATAGGATGCAAAAGTGTTCCGTCGGGCAAAGATTGTCGTAGGTACATGTGCTACAGTCCTGATCGTAGGATTTGTGAAACATCAAAAACATAACAATTTACGACATTCATGACACGACACTAGAAACAAGTCACGGTTTTGTCGAAGTGCCCATGGAATCATTATAATGAGACGTTATATTTGGGGGTATCGCGAAGGAGACACAAACATTATGGGATGTATCAGTAGCGAATTTGTATCTTTCCGAAATAGAATTTACGCAAAGTATTTACCTTAGGATAACAATGACTAAATCGAAATTCAATAAATTCAGCGTTATATACATCTACTGTCTAGTAGTAACAATAATTATACTTTGATGAATCGAAATAAGAGACCTGTGAATTTTGCAACAAAATATTGTACGCTTAGTAAGTTTAGATGGACTGCTGAAACTCAAATGCAATCGCTTTTTAAACATTTAATATTGTTAGTGGACGACGGGGAATTTCCTGCCAAGGGAAGCGAATTGCCGCAGTATCGAACCCTATCTGAATAATGAGTAATACCATTACTATTTAGTCGCTTGGAAAAATACTAGGAGTCATTTTGATCATACCACCAACAGGGTGTTCCACAAGATGTAGCGGACGGGTCTGACGAGTACTTTACCATTGCCGGCGATCCAATCAAGGACTCGTCGGTCCTAGGCGGCACGATTGGCGAGAAGTGTGGAGACAGAGATGCGTACTGGGTGATCGCTGGCCAGCAGACTGGTATGTGGAACAGTGACTTTTTTGTCTGTTTCCTTTACATTACATACTTTGTTCAATGTTTCAAAAGAGGTTTCTCGAACAAAATGAGAGGGATTTACCTTTGAGGCGAATCAATATTTTAAACGTAAATATATATATCATAGGGATGCACGAACATAAAGTCTTCTGTAGCCGACACTATACTAGTTTTAGATCACTTGACAGAGTAAGAGACAAATAAAATAAACCCACTATACAAAGCAGTAAAATGTAAGATTAGCCTATCGTAGTTTAATGATCATTATAAGTACATCTAGAACGTCAATACAAGAGAAATAGATTTTAATACCAGAGATTCCAACGATGTATAGCCCAATAAAGTAAGAGTCAACATAATAGAGGTTACTGTTCCTAAATAGAGAATGTTGTTTCAAATCACTAGTTTAAACCTTTTTTCACTTGTATCATGTCTGTATCAGGCCGCACAAGACGACAATGTCGCCACCAATTGGTGTGCGGAGTCCAATACATCAATGGTAGTTGGCGATATGGATGCAGGTACCAGTTGAGATGTTCTTGGGGCAAATAAAGTCATCAAAAGCGCCATCAATCTCACAAAAGGAAACCTACCCCGGAGTGCACAGTTAATATGACTGATTTTAAATCAAGATCACTCAATAAAATAGACTCTTTCTCTTCTTGCTCTACATGAACTGTTGCATAATTTGTAACTGATGTACAATCTCCAAGGAATCCATGGTTTAAGTCAAATATAATAAACTACTGTAACAGTGTTTTTGCATTGTTGTTAGTGTATCTTGTCAATTTGATCATTTACCTCTGTCGATTGGCTGTGCGTTTTGCAACATTGAGGGGATTTGTAAATTGTAAAGAATGTGTAACCAATGACAATGCGCGAAGCTATAGTCACGTGTGCAATTGCCACTACTCAAACCATCGTCATCATCATCATTATAATAATCATCATCATCATCATCATCGTTATCATTGCCACTGTCATCACTGTTATTATCATCATAACCACCATCGCCGTTGGTGTTGCTAGGGTTGTAGTCGTCACCACTGCCAACATAATTAAAGTGCTCCCGATATTTTTGATACCTATGATTTCATCGGTTGAAGGTGATCTCAAGCTCATCCGAGAATCGCTATCGTGGACTTGATATCACATTTAAAGACTTTAGTCTTCAATTGTACATATTAGAAACAATATGGTGCTCCTGATTTCACTAACACTTTCTTCTTTACACCGGTACTGTAGAGTGGGAGGAAAAGGAATTGTGGTGTGCCAAATCGATGGCGATTGTGTTGTACCCTATAGGTGTTAATTGTAGGATACCCTATCGGTGGCATTTGTGGTGTGTCCTATCCTGGCAAATGAGGTGAACTCTGTCGGGAGAAATCGTTATGGACCAGAATTAACTTTCACTCCGGTGGAAAACTTAAAAGATTATAATCTTTGTACTTCTGTGAATCTCTGCACTTCTGTAACGGCCAATCAAGTCAGGTTAAACTTTTGGAGGGACTCACAGGGAACACGGAGAGGTGCACCCTAAAGCGACTGATCCACCAGTGTGATGTACGACAGTGCATCCTCATTTCCACTTGCAAAGCTTTTTCTAACTCTTGTCCGATACACAAAACTGGGATTTAAAGAAAGAGTGAAGAAAAATAAAAACTACGATGTGGATTCATAAAACTACGTGCTGATACAATGTATTGGTGGTGTCGATAAGCTAAAAGCTTAGTGATGCATGTTTTTATGAACATTAAAACCTATCAAGTCGACATACAGTCGGTTTCCGACATCTGGTGTCATTAGTATCCGCGTGTCTAAAATTTGCCATTTCATTAAGTATTGCCATGCATGTGTGAGTAACTAATATCTGTGAGTGTCTGTAGATTCTCCAACATAAGTAGTCCTCTATCCCTTGTCACGGTCTCCTGTTCAGTCTGCAGAGTAGACGTATCAAAATGTTTGGTTGTAATCTATTCTTCTGCAAACTTGGTTTTGCTCATGCAATGTTTGTTCATCACGTTTTCATAGCGGAGGCCCATGCAACTCTTAATTGAATATGGAAAGCAGTTGTTGATGAGGTCATGAAAATGGTGTTGTTGATTTCTTAAATAAAGAACGCGTTTGTAACTAGCATCGCTTTTTGTGTACACGTTGAACTCTCTCTCTCTCTCTCTCTCTCTCTCTCTCTCTCTCTCTCTCTCTCTCTCTCTCTCTCTCCAGTGTATCTTCCAAAGTTTGGTTTCCCGGTTCATGACCGACATTCATCGCGTTTTTACTGGCATCCGTGTTTATGTAAACGTTTTATCAACAGAAAATTTACAACCGAGATCTGAGGCTTTGCTCCGCAAAGTACTGTCAAGAAAGCAAACATATAATACATATCCCGCAGTACCGCAGCAATCAAGCAATAACTGAGTGAAAAGCATGAAATATAGCATGATTGATAAGCTATCTAATAAATAAAGAGTACAAAATGCCGGTTCTCTCCCTAAGATTGTAATCATTTGCTGCATAAAAATGATGGCCTTACAGTGCATGGCAACTTAAAATATGTGTCAAACACGGAATACACGGTAACTTGACGTGTGGTCACGTGAACCATGGAGGTAGTCCATGCGTGAACTAAGTTTACGTAAATCGCCGTGTTTCTTGTACCAAGGAATGACCTCCATCTTAGCTTATTCTCGCTAATACTAACCTTGATTTTGCTGAAAGAGATTTAACCTCTGTCTGTCTGTCTGTCTGTCTGTCATTTGTTAGCACCTAAAATTTTGACCATCATACGCTAAAGAAAATAGAGTCAAGACATGCTTTCAAATCAACAATGTTCTTTGCTTTGATTGTTATATTTTGCTAAGTTTTGTCTTTCCTTTATGGTTGGTAGCTTTGATTTGCTATGTATTTTTCTGAGCATTGGGGCCAAATGACATGGATAATGGACATGGTCGAGTCAGGAAGGACCTTAACAATTGTAATGCCTGTAATAATAAGGTATGTAAAAAACCTACAGAGAGGATATCTCAAGGTTAAATAGAAAACTGCAAATGGAGGTCGCGACTTTCTTACACAGCACAGAGGGGTTCTCTTGGGACAAAAAGCCCTATTGCAGTGTACAAAGACATTTAAGAAAATAAAGCTTATTTCTGTACTGCTCAGACGTCAGTATACACTATGAGTTAAATACAAGTACTCGCCTTTTTGTCTTATTAACATCTTGCCATCAAAAATCTACAAAGACTTGTGATACATTCCATACCTTTTAGCAGCAGAGTAGAAAAGACACGTTCATAGCATGGCACGCTTTGGCTCTAGTAAGCCAAACGGCAGGTGCCAACTGCATGTAAACAAATATGGACCTTGCGCTTGTACTCAAAATATCTTAGGATATTAACGCAAGAGAATATAAATAAGATAGTATTTCTTCATGGTCTATTATTAAACCTCCTATACAGTAGTATTAATTCGTTACATTCTCTAGCGGTTCATTCGAACTCACAGCGTACGGCATTAGCAAAGACACCACAGTAAAAAGCACTCGGCTAAATCCCCACCCTTAAAATCAGGTTCAATAACCGAGTATAGTTGATACAATTTTCCTGACAGCGACCCCTCCACGCGCAGTTGAGTCCATGAAGCACCCGCATACACTGTCGATATCACGCATCGCTAACTAACTTTTATGGAAGCAATATAGCTGTAGAATTTGATGGACATGGCTAAAGTGGTAAGAGGAAACAGAATATAAAAACAAAAAGGGATTCAAACCAAATGGCTGCACAATTTTTGCCACGTTTCAAGGATCAGATGCAACATTTCTTATTTTCGGCTTCACCTTAGTCTAAAACTGCATGCCAACGTTAACGTTGGCAAGTTTCTGTCATTGAGTCGTGCAAAGTAACATGAACCGGGAAAATATGCTTACAAACGGAACAGTTTGCCTGTAATTTCAAAAATATTTGCTTTACGGGCTTAAAATAGCCGTGTGAACAACTGAGTAAACGCTCGTACATGTGATGAAAAGAACATAGTCTCGTAAGAAGACAACTTAATGATCCGTCACGACATGTCTTCTCAGAGCCACTTGGCATACTTTCTTGTATAAGTGAATAATTTAGAATAAATCCGGTCCATGGCATTTAGCCTTACCCATTATTTCCGGGTTCAGGACAGGAAAAAGGAGACAAAAGGTTTATGACAGAGGAATACAAATTTTTGTCGAATAGGAAATTGATTATAACAAAAGCTCTATAAATTGTGCGAACACATTTAAAAGCAAAAGAAATTGAAAAATCTCAAAGTTCAGAAATATTTTTTGTTTTAATCCAAGACTGGAGGGAAGCAACCATTATTAAAGTTCAAATAGAAACAATGGCTTTATGACCTTAATTTGGACGAACCATGCAACAAATTTTATTGCCATGAAGAAAAATCGTTGCTATCAAACATAAAAAACAAAGAAATTTTATCGTTTTCGTGAAAGCATGTTCACAAAATTGTTAAAGATAGCCAGGTAATTTCGAGATGTTAAGTGGTTGTGATCAAGGTCAGCGTAAGATGACGAATTTAGCAGTCACTCTAACTTTAGTTTGAAAGTTTGATAAGAGAGATTGCGACAACAAGATGGATGTCTAGCTGTGGGTCCATAGCTGTGGTGTTTTCAGACGGGATTCCTGCCTTTTACGGGCTGGTTTTGACTTTTACGATTTTAACCCCGCCACCACAGCTATGGGATATTGAATAGACTAGCGTCCAAATCCGCCGCATTCACCCTTTGCGCAAGTTTGTTCGACGATATTTCGTAAAAAAATTCCATCCAAATTACAAATTGCCAACACTCATCGACAGCTTGGTTATTAGGGACTCACCACGATCAGAAATCCGCTCAAAATTCACTGAAATATTGCCTTTTTTCTAGGTTTGCCCGACATGACTACACGGAGACCGCAATTTTGCTAGCGTAAAACTGTTGGTCGAGGATCCCTGCAGGTAGTGGTCTCAGGCCAAACCTCGTACGAGCATTCATAAAGGTACGAGAGTTCACATCTAACTTGGCGTCGTGTGTTTAACCCATTCGTGACCGTTAGCACATGTAGCATGAGACCACTACCATCCCTGCAGCACGTCACTACAGTGACGTAGGCGGTGACCTCTCAACTTCTAAACACAAACTAAGTGATTATGGCCAGCATCCGCGCGCCACGAATAATCACAGATCCTAGGACTGAACTTTTTACCCCTAAGTAAAAGTTTGATTTCAGTTTTGTGAGACTGGCAATGTCCATATGACGAACGATGGTCATCGATATCACACGATGAATCTCTCCGTAAGTGACCGTGCATGGAGTCACCTACAAAACGTTGAAATGTAGAACCCATTGACCATAGTTAGTGGGCCGACGTTAAAGTCTTTCAAAGCACAAGGTATGCATTACACATTTGCTTTCCTTACACTGCTTTGTGGAGCATAGCCTCAGACCTCGGTTGTGTATTTTCTGTTGATAAAATCTTTAAATAAACATATAGGATGCCTGCTGTTAAATAAAAAAGAAACCAAAAACCAACAAAACAAGGCGATGAATGTCGGTCATGAACCGGGAAACCAAACTTTGAAAGACAGACTGGAGAGAGAGAGAGTACATAACAAGCGATGCCAGTTGCAAACGCCCATTTAAGAAATCTCCAACAAACATTTTATGAGCTCATCAACGTCTGCTTTCCATGATGAATTAAGAGTTGCAGTGGGCGTTCGCTATAGAAAACGTATGAACAAGCTCTGCATAAGCAATTTTGTGCAAATGTCCGAATACGGAAAGTAAATTAAGTAAACAGAACAACAGATCACGACCAAACATATTGATATGTTTACTCTGCAGACTTTGAATAGCAGACAAGGTATAGCAGACTACTCACGTTGAGGAACTACAGACACTTACAGATAATTGTTACTCACACGTGAAGGCAATAATTAATGAAATTACGAAATGTTCTCATACACGGAAACTAATGACACCATAGATGTCGGAAACCGACTGTATGTTGACTTGACTTGTATGTTCATAAAAGCATGAGGCACTAAGCTTTTAGCGTATCGACGCCATCATTACGTTGAATCAGCACGTGGCTTTACGAATCCTCATTTTATTTTTAATTGTTTCACTCTTTTCTAAAATTCCACATTTGTGTTTCGGACAAACTTGTAGATCGGTCGCTTGAGGGCGCTACTCATTGCAACTTTGCCGATTCTAACTTGACCACCTGTTAATCGAAACGTCGAAATGCAGAGCCCATTGACCACGGATAGTGGAACGATGTTAAATTCTTTTAGAGCACAGGGTATGTAGCATCCAAACATTAGAAAGAAAAAACTGCCGGGGATGTTATTTCACAATTTAGAGCTACTGATGCAATGCTCAGAGAAGAGCTTTAGCATTCAGAGCAGAACATGGCAGATCGACACTCTTAAGAAGCAGTAAAAATTGCGCGCTTGCACATGTCACTTAGATGAAAACCTGGCTTTAATTTATTTTACGAGTTCAGGAACAATGTGATCAGCTAAAAGGACTAAAAATGTGCCATGTAAATTTTCTCCTTCAGTAATGTGTAATGCGAACCATCGCTAGTGCAGTCAGTCAAAATAGAGTAGCAATTTATACATGTTGTCCATGCGATATACTCGTCTAGCTACATGAGTAAAGTGCCGATGTAGTTTTGAATTGCAGGGCCTACCTGTATCGATCTCTTCACTGTGACAGTTCTAGACTTGTTTCAAGTCGGTGATTTAAAAAAAAAATGAAATCACTTGCAATAGTTTCCCTTGTGTCTTTTGTATTTTGTACAGACCCATGTAGCCCAGGTCAGGCTTTCCAAGCGATCGAACGCGGTACCTTTGAGCGCAGTTGTAAATTAGTATCTGCCGATGAAACTCCCTGTATAGCGTATACCC
The DNA here is from genome assembly GCF_041260155.1 of Ptychodera flava. Lineage (NCBI taxonomy): Eukaryota > Metazoa > Hemichordata > Enteropneusta > Ptychoderidae > Ptychodera > Ptychodera flava. The sequence goes on from NC_091939.1 coordinate 26,999,919, forward strand.
TACCCACGCGTTTCACTCGCAAATATTTTGCTAGCTCTGGTCCGAAACACAAAACTGGAACTAAAGGAGAAAGTGAAAAAAATACAACTATACGATGTGGATCCGTAAAGCCACGTGCTGATGCAACGTATTGGTGGTGTCAAAGTGGCACTAAATCTTCGTGCTGCATGCTTTCATGAACAGTCGATGTACAGTCGGCTTCCGATATTAATGATGTCAATAGTGTCCATGTGGGAAAACATTTCGCCGTTTCTATTAATTATTGCATGCACGTGTAAGTATTACCTGTATTAAGTGTCTTTAGATTTCTCAAGGTGAGTAGTCTGCTATCCCTTGTCTGCTATTCAAAGTCTGCAGAGTAAACATATCAATATGTTAGGTCGTGATCTGTTATTCTGCATACATGATTGAGTTTTCGTGTTTGGACATTGGCATAAAATTGCTCAAGCATTTGCTTGTTCATCACAGTTCCCGTAGCGAAGAACTGCTGCAATACTTAATTCATCAAGGAAAACAGACGTTGGTGAGGTCATGTAAATGCCGGTTGAGGATTTCTTAAATAGAGTACGCTATTGTAATTGGCATCGCCTTGTGTACACGCTTTAACTACAGAACTAAGTTAACTACCTCTCTCTCTCTCTCTCTCTCTCTCTCTCTCTCTCTCTCTCTCTCTCTCTCTCCTCTCTCTCTCTCTCTCTCTCTCTCTCTCTCTCTCTCTCTCAGTCTGTCTTCCAAAGTTTGGTTTCCCGGTTCATGACCGACATTCATCGCGTTGTGTATTTTACATGCATCGCTCTTTGTGTTAACGTTTCATCGACAGAAAATACAGAACCGAGTTCTGATCAGCTTTCCAAAGTTTGGTTTCCCGGTTCATGACCGAAATTCACCGCGTTTTTTTACAGGCATCGCTGTTTATGCATTGTAAACGTTTTATCAACAGAAAATACACAACTCAGATCTGCGGTTATGCTCCACAAAGCAGTGTCAGGGAAGCAATTATATAATACACATCCAAAAGTATCGCGGCAGTCCAACAATAATTGAGCGAAAAGTATGAAAGATTGCATGATTGATAACCTGTCAAATTAATTCTTTCATTCTGATTGTAATTATTTGCTCATAAAATGCTGACCTTACAGCGCATGGCAATTTGAAATCTGTGCCAGACACGCAACTCACGGTAACTTGAGGTGTGGTCGGCGGGAACATTGAATTAAGTCGACGTCAAATATGTACTGAAAAAGTCGAAAATCACCCTAACGAGTGTTCCTTGTATCAAGAAATTGCCTCCATTTTAGCTTATTCTCGCTGATACTAACCTTGATCCCAAATGAAAGTATTTTAATATCTCTGTCTATCTGTCCGGCTGTCTATCTGTCTGCCTGTGTCTCTTTGTCTCTATACCCAACGATTTCAGTGTGTCTGTCTTTCTTTCTCTCTCAGTGTATGTCTCTCTTTGTGTCTCCCTGTGTCTGTCTGTCTCGCTCTGTGTCTATCTTTCTCTGTCTATCTCTCTGACTCTGTCTGTCTGTCTCTGTGTGTCTGTGTCTGTCTCTGTCTGTGTCTCTGTATGTCTCTGTCTGTCTGTCTGTCTGTCTGTCTCTGTCTCTGTCTGTCTCTGTCTCTGTCTCTGTCTGTCTGTCTGTAGTCTGTCTCTGTCTGTGTCTGTGTCTCTGTCTGTCTGTCGTCTGTCTGTCTGTCTGTCTGTCTGTCTCTCTCTGTCTCTCTCTGTCTCTGTCTCTCTCTCTCTCTCTCTCTCTCTCTCTCTCTCTCTCTCTCTCTCTCTCTCTCTCTCTCTCTCTCTCTCTCTCTCTCTCTCTCTCTCCCCCAGTTTGGTTTCCTGGTTCATGACCGACATTTACAGGACATAAAAAATCACAGTACTTTCCCACGACTGTTGTTTTCAGATGAGTTTTTACGTATTAACAAGCGACGTGAATTTTAGAGATCGACGCACAAGGACAACTTTTTTACATCTCATACAAGTGAACAACAAGCCCTCACTATGTGTGACATTGATTTCAGGTATCAGCTGGTTAGAATAAGCAGACACGAAAATATTGAGAGAATGTCGAACAATCTTTGTTCTTGGTTTGCTATGTTGAAATTGACCCAAGATCCTTACTTAACGAGCACTGAGTATGGTAATCTAGTCCCTCCATTAACCCTTCAGTTCATGCACTCAACACAACCCAAAGTGTGCCGTTTGCAAACACTTAAACTCTCGACAATCATCTATAATGAAAATACAGTCAAACATAGTTTCAAATCAACAGTAAAGCGTTCTTTTCTTGGATTATTATTCTTGATAAGTTTTGTCTTTCCATTATGGTTGGTAGCTCTGATTTGCTATGAATTTTTTTCCAAGTATTGGGGCCATCGACTCGACTAGTCCAAATGGATAATGTCCATGATTTTAATGAGAAGTACCTTAATGCCTGTGATAATTAGGTATGTAAATTTGTGATAACGATTTTTGCTTCAATATTTCTGAATTTTATCACATTTCAACGAACGAAACAAAATGCAAAATAGTACACGAAATTTGTCAATACCGGTAGTTTGAGTGTTTCTTGGCTTAAGGGAGCGTTCATTTACTATGGCCGGGGTGGATGGGAAAATCCAGATACGTCATCTCAAGGTTAAATAGAAAACTGCAAATGTTCGGTCACGCCTTTTTCACAGAACATAATGGGGGTCTCTTGGGGATCTCAAAGCCCTATTGCAGTGTAAAATATATTTCAGAAAATAAAGATTATTTCTGTAATTTTCTGACGTCAGTTTACAATATGAGTTAAGTAGAAGAACATGCATTTTTGCCTTATTAATATCTTACCTTACCAAATCTACGCAGAGTAGACATGACACTTTCTCGACATGGCATGCTTTGGCTGGAGTAAGGCAAACGGCAGGTACACAATGCATATCAATAAACAGAGACCTTGAGGTTGTGCTGTTGGATAGCTATACTTTTGATGTCTAAGTAGTTAAATAAGTGACAGATACACAAAAATATATTAGGATATTAAGCACAGGGGGATATAAAGAAGAGTGTATATTTTCATTGTCTATTATTAGCCCTCCAACTGTAGTATTAATTCAGTAAATTCTCGACAGGATTCGAACTCGCAACATACGCCGCAGTCACCTAGCGAAGACATCACAGTGTCAAACCGCTCGGCTAAATCCCCACCATTAAAATAGTGGCTCAATCACCGAGCTAAACTTGTTACAATTTTTCTGACTGCGACCCCTCCATACGTTGTAGAGTTCATGATGCACCCGGACTCACACTCTCGCTATCTAGTATGTTCACAAACTTTTATTGAAACAACGAATGTATTATTGTAGAATTTGATGGATATCGTGACAAAAGTGGTTAGGGCAAGAGAATTTAAAACAAGAAAAATGATATTCGAACCGAACTATTGTATAATTTTCGCCACATTTCAAGGATTAGACGAAAATGATATATTTTTGGCTTTACTTTGGTCAAAAGCTGCATGTCAACGTTGACAAGTTTCTGTCAGTGAGAAGTGCAAAAGTAGCATGAACCGGGAAAAGATGCTTATAAAAGAACAATATGCCTGTAATTTCAAAACTTTGTTGTTGGAAGCGCGGAAATTGCCGTGTGAACATCTGTCTACTTACTAAGACTATTTGACACGTTCTTGTGCAAGTAAGCTTGTCAAAATAAAATCCGGTTCATGATATTAAGCCTCACCCACACTTTCCGGGTTCAGGACAGGGTAAAGGACACAACAGGTATATTACTGAGAGATTTACACGTTTTTGCCGAAATATAAAACTCATGGTATCAAAATACTATATATAAAACCAAAACAAATCAAATTGTAATGTTGATCAATTTTCAGGCTGGAGGGACGCAAACGACATGATATCAAAGCACAAAAACCTAGAAATGATATTTTTATGACGATTACCTAAATTTTACTCTTTTAAAGTGGATATAACGATTTGTGGTTGAGGCATGTATAAACGTATGTTCCAGTCATTACTATCATTGTTACTATTTCATTAACACGAAAAGCGAGGTAATTCTATCGTTTTCATGAATGATGTTTACCAAATTTTATGAGGTAACTCGTTAATTTTACTATCATAATGTTAAGTCAAATTAAGTGATCCGGATAAGTGAAAGATGACTCGTCTGACAGTCACTGTAAGTTCAATGTCAAATGTAGATAGATAGATCGACAGACAGACAGAAGGACGGTAAGATGGATGGATGAGTAGACAGACAGACATACAGACAGACAGACATATAGATAGATAGATAGATAGATAGATAGATAGATAGATAGATAGATAGATAGATAGATAGATAGATAGATAGATAGATAGATAGAATAGATAGATATCAATTATATTATTTTGTGCTTTCCAATAAAGAATATGTTGTCCAGCTCGGAGAAGAAAATAATTTACCTATTACACTGACGACTTTGAATTTCAAAATCTGGAGAAGGCTGACCTTGAGTTTAATCGACGTTTTTATTTCATATACTGAAGGGATTTAACATTCTCTGAGCACCAGCGAAATTCGGGTTTCACTCTCTCACTGGCTATGAACAATTTACGAAAGCGCCAGTGTAAAATTCAGTGACTCTAACCTCAATTATCGATTGCAAATCTGTAAAATCAAGAAGCAAATCTTTAGGAATAGAAGATATTCTAGAGTAAACGTACCATTATTTGGTTGGTTGTGGCATGCCGACATCATGCCAACGACTGCGACCCCGTATCCTCATTACATCAATCACTACGAATAATGTTGTTTGGCATCCTACCGTATACATAAAATAGCGCATTAAAAGCTTCACATTGTGCCTGCCCAGGTAATTATCGTTACCACTCTCTTTCTCATAAACACGGTCGGGTAGCTTCAGACAGGGTGGTCCACATTTTCCTTCCTGGTTCATTCTCTTTAGCTTTGCAAAATGGTAATCGTTTGCTTTTAAAATTAAGAAAATGAAGAGTGGACCGTCGAGACTAAAATTTAAGAGCTCTACCTGTATGACCTTATACAAAGATTTGGCATGTTTCCAACGAGGAACACTAAGTGTGCTACCTTTAAGACCTTGTACAAATATTTGGCATATTTCCAATGAGGAACACTTCCCTATCGATGGAAATGTATATAAGGGCATAAGTAAAGGCGACAGTCTCATCTCCAACAGACGGCAGGGTCAGTGTCGGTAACTGATTCTAACATTCAAGTCGTACCCGTAGTTGAACAAGTCGTACCCGTAGTTGAACAAGTGACCAATGAAGACAATGAAATCTTTGGTGATTTTCTTCGTGTGCCTGTTTACGACGGCAGTCCAGTCAGCTCCTGCTGATTCTCAAGTGACAAAGGAGCCAATTAAACAGGTAAAAAACATGCAATTTTGTCTTTATTTCTGTCGTTATACCATCCTTATCATATCTGCTGATTAAGGGAAAAAAACCGAGGGGCCCTAGAGCAGTCAGTGTAAAGCGACATCTCTGGTGGATCGGTGATTTACTTTTGTTTTTCGTACAGCTTACCTTACAGAAGAAATGATACTGCTGAGGCTCTTTTATTCTTGTCTTTAAAGCTTATCATAATCGTTTATTTTTAAGGCAGAAACCGCAGCAGTGTACATATTGGCTTTCGATGTGGGTAATATTACTTATGTATTTTGACGAGCGCTTAATGCAATAGTACATTATGTTCGTTCAATAGTCGACAATTGTAGAAAAAACATTTCGGCCGCGCTAACTTTATTATCATCCAAGCCCCAGACAACACACTCAATCAGTTAATGTCATCCGCGCAGTGCACTGTGTACCATCCGTTCAGCTTTGTGGTAATTCGGTATAAAGACACACAATCATTGAATGTGGCTTTTGACCTAGAACAAATGCCCCCTCGCGTGGCACAAGTGTAAACAAGGCTTGGTGAATACCACCATGTTCAACGTTATGTTCTCTTCCGCCCCTTGCTTGCCTTTTGTTTTCTCGTATTTTAACTTGTTTCATATCGGCAAATTTTGAGATAAAAAATGAATAGATGCCGTTTAACAAAGTCTCGCGACATCAATAGTGATGCAATAGAAGGTAAAACAGCTTCAATACTAGATGCTAAATTTCACGTTTAGACTGTGTTGGTAAGTTTTCCTTCCCTTTCCTTCCTTCTTTCCGTATATATTATATTCATCTTTATTAATCTGTCTTGATGTCTTTTGCTCTGTATTCCAGGGAATAAAATACACCATCCCAGTTAAGTTCGAAGGCGTTAATCAAGAAGAGACCGTTACCATAGATGAAGAAAAGAACGTAGAAATATTCCAAAGTATCGGATCAGATGATGTCGAGATTGTGGAAGATTTTGATGCGGTAAGTCTCGAATTTCTCAAGAAATTGGACATTCTTATTGAAATAAACAGTGCACTGATCACATTAGATTTACATCGTGATCTGGTATATTTCGGATGAAATATGTTAGTGTTGTACCTTTCTAAATAGGTACATCATTACTTATGGATGTAACTCTCATTTCGTTCCTTATATTGTCTTTTGAATTATCTCAAAATGGCGAAATCTTTGAAATTCCGATTTCAGATATATACGTAAACTCCTCAGAGAAATCAAACGGATTTTGCTTGATCAAAGTGTGGTCGGCAACATTTGTTATTTTCGATGACTTTAAATTCGCTCGTCATCAGGATATCGATCATTAAGTGAGTCGCCATAGCGAAGAATTCCATCGTAATATAAAAATCTAGTCTCTCATTTCGACAACACACGGTAACACCGAAACTGATAAATTAGACAGGTTTTCCCATCACAGTTTAAGTAAACGAGTACAGTTTTAATCAACCTCTACCACTATCTGTCATAGGGCATCGAAGGAATGGTACCGAAGGGTAGCGATTCGTGTTATGTAAGACCTTTGGACATGGAGGAGAATATCCCGCCAAATGAGCTGAAGTTATACATTGAGAACAGGTCACAGGTAAGGCAATCTAAGCACTTCTATATCTTTATGAGACAAATTTGTGCTTCAGTTCAGTTTGTAGCTGAGGGATGGAATGATCTCGACTACGTAAAATGCTTGAAAAATATTATCTAAAAGAAAAGTGATGAACAAGATTCTTATACTGCAGCGCGCAGTAAAATCATTTGAAAAGATCTATATAATCTATTAAATAGTTCAAGTTACCCTGAACTGAATCAAGCAATAATGACAGCTTGTAGCCTTTGTAAACCTATAAGGAAAATTCTCTATAATTTGTCCAGAATAAAAGTCAAGAAGACGAGGGCACGAGATATAAATTTTATACCCTTGCTGGCAACGCTATTAAAAATCGATCCGTCGTTGGAGACACCATAGCTGAAAAGTGTGAAGGAAGGGACATCTTTTGGCTGAAACCACTTCCTCATGGCGAGCATGGTAAGTCTACTGTGGATGTAATGTATGGGATATTGAAAGGTTTGTTCCTTAAAAGCACGGTTTGCAACGAGTATCTGCTCTTGGTAATCTCAAATCTTTGATATTTAAAAAACAATTAAAAAAAATCCCATTTGCAACAAGTGTATAAGGGGTCCTATCAGTGTTTTTACGTGCAGTCTTAACGCATTAAATTGTTAAATAATGAAGAGCAAATGTAACTTAAAGGTAGCGGACTCGATCCCAGGGATCGAGTTTGTTCCAGTCTGTAAGAGAATTATTGAGGTGTGATAGCCTTTTGTTTTCCATTGAAATTGTAATCTAGTGAGTGAATTTCCCAGCAAGTCAATCTAGCGCCTGTCCCATGCCTTTAAGTCCACAACGATCGACAATGCGTGACTTTTCCGTAGCTTTGTAGGCCTTTACATGATTTAGATAAAATATTTTTCCCTCTTTCATTGACCTTTCATCATTTGAGTAAGGTGAAAGTGTTCAACCTATGAGAGATTTAAAGTTGTTTCTTCTTGCTATTCGCCGTTTGTCCATCGCAAAAGCAGGAATAGTCAAACCATTTGATGTACATATTTAAGCAAAGGACGGAATAACCGTTGCAGGAAGCAAAGGACTTCATTGCATTTGAGAGATATTTTGATAGCCTCACTATAGTCCACTGTACATAACTTTTCATCTAAATAAAAATCTGAAACTTGAACATCATAGGCAATATTAAACAAAATACAAAGTGTATAAGTAAATGTTGTCTATTTTTACTTGTTCTCTTCAACAGCACGTCACAAACGCGGATGTTCCTATAGTTGTGGATGCAGGGCATCCTGGTCGGGCATTTCCTGTGGATGCACACTTCGCTGCTCATGGTAATAATTCGCATCGTATTCATCGAAGTAAGGACAGCTACTCTCGCCCTTGATGAAAGCAAACTACTCATGATTCGTTCAAACTATGTGTGAAGAAAACATTCCGAATTCCCATCTGAAGGTAGTGTGCGCCTAGCTTCCACAGTGAAAGACTTAAACTTGTGATCAAAGTTTCCTAAATGAGACTGTCAACCATTCTCTCACTAAATCAAGGCGAGAAAAAAAATTACCTAACATATACCAATATTTGAGATTCAAAATGGCTGCGTTAACTCTCTTGGACAAGAGAATTTTCGAAAAGCAAAGACGAAACAATTTTTACTCAAGGAGCTTTTAAATGAGTTTCCATAAGTGTTAGATCAAAAAAGAATTTTAAAAAATTGATAGTTTGGTTATCTGTTCCCGACAAGTTTTTACCCTATGCATTGAAAAATACACAGTAGACACGGATTCGGAACATTCATTAATTGAATCAATTTTCCTCATTGACATTTTAATCAAGTGTTCTCTAAGACCGTTAAATTCTTTACTTTATTGTAGAATTGTTATCGTACATATCGAATGATCTTATTTTCTTTGTTGATTGGAATATAGGACGTTAAACAGACAGGTCAATTAAGTTAACGTCAATAATATCTGTAATAGTATTAGTTTAAATCCCACGTGATTAATTTCTTTTGATCTCATGTTTATTCAAAGATTGCACAACTCTTGTATGGTAAGAAGATGTATTGAACAATTGAAATTTTTTCATGTACGCTTCTGAAGTCACATTTGAGTATTTGTAAATGTTTTATTATTTTACTAACGTTTCGAATTTTCTAATAAAATAACAACTTCATCTAATGGCCTTGTGCAACAATTGGTTATATCAATATAGGGGTGGTAAAAAATAAAAACTACTCTGTCTCGTTCTTTCAATGACATCAGTTTAACAGGATGACGGTATTGTATGGTTACCTTGTCAAGCGATATCACTTTATGATGAATAATGCATGCATTTGCTATAAAATAAGACGTCAAGGAGATTTGAAACGCAAAACTCCGAAAGAGAGAGAGAGAGAGAGAGAGAGAGAGAGAGAGAGAGAGAGAGAGAGAGAGAGAGAGAGAGAGAGAGAGAGAGAGAGAGATATCTTGATTTTGCCGTGAGATGTATTAGAACTGCGTAGTATTGTGTATCTTTGGTTATACAGAATCAATCTTTGGACATATAAATCCTAAATGCTCCTTATTGCATTCTATTTCGGGGAGTATGCGTACACACAGTACCACTTTCAGAACTTCATGTTTCTCGATGATGGACTGCACTTCGCCCTCAGTGCTCCCTGATGATGATATCGAGGCCATCTCAGAGGGAGATGTTATGTTAAACAGCTTTTTCCGAAGTTACTTGTCATTTGTGCACTTTTACAACGAATCCATTTCACGGAAAAGCTATATTCTACAATTTAGTGTTGAGCAAAATAAAAATAATTATCTGGTTCGATTGTATGCCTTGAAAATTAGGGTAGGTAGGCCGGGATTATTTTTGCCATTTATTTTTGCAATTATTCAAAACAGTGTAGCGGTGAAAAGTTTCATCAAAACATGATTTCAGATTGGATGGTGTTGTTATATCACAACAAAAGACCAGTGTTGATATTGCATCTTTGAATGTTATCATAACTGGGGTGACTCATCACAATTCTTCAACATGAAATTGAACTGTTTATCATCAACTTCAATCCAGGTTTTCGTAGATGAAACGATGATTCACTCATGTTAAGGTGCTCTCAACAATAGTATTCATGTGAACATCAACCCCATCTCTTATATAACAATAAACTCCATCCCTGAAATAAGGGGATATCAGACAATACTATCGATGTACACATGAAAATGATTACCTACCCTAGTTTTAACTCGAAATACAGAATTCAAAAATCGACGACAGTATAGCTGGATCGATCGATCGTACGCGTATATGTAAACTTCCGTTCGATTGACCAAATATGGATTTGGAAGATAACTTTACTATCGTATCTCAAGGTTATGGCGCAGACCGATGTTACGATGGCAGATGTAAACGTGTGTGAAAGGACGAAGAACGTAGGGCTTAAGGGGCAAAATATTCATCTTGAGAAGTTCACATTGAATAAGAAATTTTTATCATTATCGCTTTTCAGTCCAAAGAAACTGGTAAAAGTGTTAAAATAATGCAAAATTAAAGTTATTGTTGCTTCTTTTCAAATGTTTACCATGTACTCTGTGGTCGTGTGCATGACGTACTGTACTGGAGCAGGGTTGTTGAAAAGTCACGATTTTACTAACTTGCCTTTTTATCAGTGTTAGGTTATTTGTTCTGAAACACAAAAGAATAAACAACATTTCATATTACCAAATTATGTACTGAAGTACTTCAAAATTCCTCATTCCTCCTGAGAATGGTATTTGTCGATTTTTCTCGTGGTTAGCCAAAGAAAAGGCAGCAAAGTTTACCTTAACATCTTAAAGTTGTTGCCATAATATTCTGAAAGTTCTGAAAGCTTACAGCGGTGCTAGTGGCGGCTATCAAACGAGCTCGGGTCAAAGGTCACCGCCATAGTACCGCTGCGAACCAACCATGGGCTTTTTTGGTAGTTTACTACAACACCGATCGGTGTCGCTGATTTAGGTCGCGGAATAATAAAATGAATTAATCTTTGAATAAATCAACCTGTACCTAATGTGTCACTGAACATCTACGACTCATCACCTACTCCTGCTAACTATCCCGATAGTGACAACATGTATTTTTGACCGTTTTTCGATGAGCCGTTGACGGTTCCTGCTCGTATTTGAACTTTTGACCTCCAACGTATTCAGTGCGTTGTACGCGCGAGCGGGCTAACATCGCAGAAACCGTCGACGGCTCACGGAAAAATGGTTGAAGATACACGTTCTTATTGTCAAGGTTGTTAGCAGGCGTAAAGAATGAGTTTTTGACAGTGAATGAGTGAGATGATACAAGTCTATTTAATCAAAGACGAGTAGATTTCATCATTTTGCAAAGTAAATCAACGACACCTATCGGTGTCCCAGTAACTAAAAAAGCGTATGGGCTGGCACGCAGCGGTACTGTGGCAGTGACCCTTGACCCAAGCGCGTTCGATAGCGGCCACTAGCACCACTGCGATATCATATTTGTGTAGCGTGCATCAGTGAATAGAGTTCAATAACGATCAAACGCATTTTAGGACATTGCACTGTCATGAACATGTCTCTGGCGAATTCTGTTTACTGCCCTCAGGCTTGGATTTTCGCCCATGTTGTAAATATAATATGGATGCCCGATTATCTATTTGTCTATCTTCTGTCATAGTGTCTAATCGCCTGCATATGCTTCTATGGCCTTTTTTTCGACCGTTTATCTTGATACGCCTGTAAGTGCATTTATTGTCCATTTCTCCTTCGATATATCCATCAGTCCATTTGTCATTCACTTTTACAGCCTTTCTATCTTCATTGCGTTAATAGCCTGTTTATCCCTCTATCTGTTTGTAAATCTATTTTCGTTCATATTTCTGTACAAATGCAGCATAAACTCTTATGCCGCTTAAGATGCATGTTAGTATATATACGGTTTGAAGACTTCTACGGAGATGAGAACAATTGCCTATAGTTCACATATAATAAGACCTCATTAATGCTTACATCAACTCTGTTTTATCGCTAGAGGTGCACTGAAGAAGGCATTCAATTGCTTCAACCTTTGGCAGGATGTACATTCCTCTGCTAAGCCTTAACCTTTTATATGGAAAATTGCCTTAGGGTAAATCGAAGTTTGATTTTTTAAAACCTCTTAGGCTATTAATCAAGACGTTAGGGAGATGTCGAACGCAAATCTCAGGAGAGAGAGAGAGAGAGAGAGAGAGAGAGAGAGAGAGAGAGAGAGAGAGAGAGAGAGAGAGAGAGAGAGAGAGAGAGAGAGAGTTGGAGAATAGGCGTCTTGTTTTTGCACAGAGATATAGTAGGAATGCATATCTTGTGTTGCTTTGACCACAAAGTATGCATCTTTGCATATAACTCCTGAATACTGCTTATAATCGCTGCATTCTGTTTCGAGCAGTATGCAGACATTAGAGTACAGCTTGAACAACTTCACTGTTTCCTATGATGGAATTCACTCCGCCCTCAGTGTTTCCTGATGGTGATATTCATGCCACCTCAGAGGGCGCTGTTATAATTAAAAGCTTTTTTCCGAAGTTGCTTGTCTTTCGTGCACGAGTCCATTTCAGGGAAAAGTTATCGTTGTGTTAAATAAAATAATTATCTGGTTCCGATTATACGATATCAAGAATAGGGTAGGTAGGTCGGGATTATTTTTTACCGTTTATTTTTGTATTTATTCCAAACAATGTAGCGATGAATAGTTTCTTCAAAACACGATTTCAGATTGGATAGTGTTGTCATAAGTGACTCATCACAATTCTTCAACATTAAATTGAACTGTTTATCATCGACCACAATCCAGGTTTTCGTGGATCAAATTATGATTCACTCATGTTAAAGAGCTCTCAACAATAGTATTCGTGCGAATATGAACCCCTGCTCCTATAAAACAATGAAATCCATCCTTTAAATAAGGGGATTTAAGACAATACTGCGGATGTACATATGCAAATTCGTACCTACCCTAGTTTTTATTCAAAATAGAGAATTCAGAAATCGACGATAGCATGGCTGAATCGATCGTTTATGTGAACGTTTGCTTGATTGACATAATACGGATTCAAAAGATAACTTTACTAGTTATATTTTAATGCTACTATGTCACCAGGGCGATGCAACGCTGGCAGCAGTACCAGCATGTGTGAAAGGACGCAAACGTAGGGCTTAAGGGGCAAAATATACATTTTGAGAAGTGCACAATATAATAATTGGGTCGGCAGGTAACATTAAGGATAGCTTGGGTTACCGGAATCACATGACTATTTTTACTTTCATGAACATGCAACTATATAGCAGCTTCAATTGATCTACAAAGTCCTGTGCCAAAATAAACTACTTAATGTCATGATCTGATCATGCGCGGTAATGATGTACAAATAACTCATTTCAGTATAGCAACAGCTTGTGACTAATTGCCGATTGTTTTCTCAGAACATATGTACCTTTACAAAATGAAATATGACAGATAGCAAGGAAATTACTTTTATGATATGTTTTCCTATGAAGCGATAACAATTGATCTAATGTTTGCCTGCTTGACCTAATAAAGGTGATTCTCATCGTTAAAATGAAAGTGTAACTATAAAAACAATGTCAATAATTAGGCAAACCAATTTGTCGAAAGGGGCAGTTTACAAAAAAATGTATCTGCGCTTGCATCATGATGAAGTTTAATCAAGCAAACAACGACAGGGGGAAGCTGGTAAATTAGCAAGCAGGTTTATCTTATCAATACCATTATTTCTGCGCCGTTTTCTATATAATACGCTGTAATTTGTAATTAACTACAATGGATCTTCAAGCAGTCATACTCTTGATGCTCCTTCTTAGGCGCCAAACTCATGCAGGTAAGTGACAACAGAGACTAATAGAATCTCACACCCCAAGGACCTGGGATCAGATTTCTCACACGAGTTGGGGATATTTTGTCTCACACGAGCCGCAGGCGAGTGTGAGACAAAATATCCCCAACGAGTGTGAGAAATCTGATCCCAGGTCCTTGGTGTGTGAGATTCTTTTTCTCACATGACCACAAAATGCGTTAAATTCATATTGGACACGTACAATATTATCAAAAATCGTGACAACTCTGTCGTCTGCCGCTGTACTTTGACCTGCTTACTTTGTAGTTCTAGTCCGTGTGTTACTCGTCGTGCCATTGGATAACATTTTGCGCGTGGAACAAAACAGACTGCTTATCATCCAATCAGAGGTCGTGTAATATTTACTGCAGAGTGTGGGACGGTTTCTGAGAGTGTGGGATCGATTTATCCCACACTCTCGATCCCGCACTCCCAGCAGCTAGGAATGTGAGAAAAATTATTGAGTGTTCTTTTCTTGAAAATTTAAGTAGTCGTTTTGTGTCCGCTTTTCTGGTGTTCTTATGTTCTCATCTAGTCATTCTACACCTTTAATCTTTGTATACCTTCCGAATGACAAATTTACATTACAGAACGAAGTGACTGTGGCATCTATCGTCTTGTAAGCGCTTTATAAAATTGGCAATGGCAATGTTTGAGGTATACGCTAAAGTTTTCGGTAAAGCAGTTTTGGTAAATTAACCAAGATGGCGGCCGCTGTACATCATTGCCCACGCGACGTTTTAACGTTTTAACTTTGAAAAGTGGTACAACTATTTAGAAATGGTATGTAAGATATAACTAACAGGGTTTCTATAATCCTATAATTTCGAATCTCGGGTGTACAGTTTTCTTTTTGTCCCGGAGATAACATTATTTCGGTTGTATTTCGTGTGTTGCGACCCCATTTTGAAACTTGGCTGATCGTGTTGGTTCTTATTAGTTGGAGAAACAATGCTCATGCAAATCACACAGAATTAGACAATGTTTTTCATTCAATATCAGCGTAGACAGAAGAAAATGTCTTTCCGCGATGTCAGTTGGTTCGATGTCAAAAAATGGTTTGGTAGTTTCAAGATATGATTTGGTCCGTTTTGTAATTGAGAATTATGAACGGCTAGTAAACTCACACGCACTATGTCTCGATGTAATTTAATGGACCTTTTGAAGTTTCCAAAACTATACTCTCATGTTTACCTAACTTTTATATAAATCTAGAGTACTCACAGTCTTTTCCAATTCGTATCGAAAACATTCTGCGACTCCGATCCCCACGTACTACGTGATCAAATTGTCTTCTTCACTGTCGGTGTAGCATGTCGAAAACCTGAGCACTCCCACTGTGGGAGTGCTCATGGGCACTCCCATGCCGATTTGTTGTACGGCATGGGCAAAACGTGAACGAACGCAGAGATTGAAATGTAAAATGCCAACTCGCATATTCATGCTGCACTTCCACGTTGAAACTTCATTTCTCAGCGGTATCCCATTCCAAACTCAGAGATATCAAACATCGCCTGATAAAGTTCCAGTTGCTGTAAAATTCAATAAGGAAAATGTTAAGCTTTTATATCTATTTGCGTCTCATCTTTGTTTGGCAGACGATTGCGTCTGCCAAGATTTGCCGACATCATCAATATGATCTGCCCGATTACGTTCGATCGTTTGTGGTTTAGGCGACACATGAAATGGATATTTCAACGTATTCCGCACACACACACACACACACACACACACACACACACACACACACACACACACACACACACACACACACACACACACACACACACCGACACAGCATAGGCAAATACACAACACATATCCATTAGTTGATCAAACCACGGTCACTCAGAAAACATATCTGTAATGCCACAATCTTGCTCATTTCAACCACCTCTCATTCATTTCCACTTCAACTGTTTTGACGATTGGATTTGAAGTGGGCAACAAAAACCTGGTCTAAATGGGAACAAACCGGGAAGTGTATACTGATAGCTCTGCCGAATTCTTGTTTGATGCAACACTTTGTTGCCACTTCATATATTTGAAACAACATATGTTTTATCAGCAAATGAATTGCGTTGTCTCCGACGCCCACGCTGTGCCTGAGTCTTCGGTCCATGCCGACAAATAAATCATCTTGCGGCTAATTATCGACGATCAATTATTCATGAGCTTATTTTAATTAACTTGCTAATAAGGGAACAATTACAGGCGTACGTAGGCGTGAGTGGGCTTGTAAATTAATGAAGGGGGTGGGGACAATTAACAGATGTGGACTGTTTTCTTTGAAATACTACACAGAGATAGCGAGGGTAAAGTAATAGGCACAACCCGACACAGGTAAGGCTTGTATAATTAAAAAAGTTTAATACATGACATTTTTTGATCATATTCATAATTTCTAGACGAATAATGCCTGCAGTACCCTGTGTGGTTGAAGCCCCATGTAGACAACAGGGTTCGCATATTTGCTGGACTGCTGTTGCGGTTACTCTGCACGGTTACTCTACCAAACCAATAATAGCAGAAAATTTTCTTTCCGAGCGTCACATTGCAAGTGCGCTACTAAAAGCTATGACTAGTCTTTACCAATCACCAACTTCGTTTTGCATCATAGTGCAACAAATAGGCATATAAAAGTCGCTTTATGACACTTATAGTCACCGTAAATACTGACTCTCGGTTGCTATGGTACTTCTCCCGTTGTTTTTCCCTTTTTCTCTTCGCTCACCTGTCTATCTATCTGTCTCCTCTTGTCGGAGCCCCTCCCCCTCGCTATCCCGAAACAGTAAATTCGTACGAATCGAAATCGTGCCCTATTATTGTCCCAATTCAGATATTAATCAGGTCTTTTAGCATATGAATTTTCGAAAATGTACAGCTTTCAAAGGCACTCACAAACACACAAACGACAGGTTGAAACAATCGTGGCAAAAAGAGACCTATTCACAGCTCACCATGTTTGATGAGGCAAGCACTGAAGAAATACAATTTATGCGAAATGCAAAAGAAAAAAAACAATTCAAAGGTACAGGTATATCTCACGCGATAACTTTACTGTAGACTGTCATGCCAACTGCAAATAGCCGATAGATCATGGGTGCATAGAGAAAAATACATCATATTTCCATTTGCTATAGATACATTTACTAATTCCAATTTCAGTTGAAGATGTTCATGCAAATATCCGATCAGTTGGCGGAACTGGTCAGAGGCAGAAATATTTCATAATGGAGAATGGGGCACTGTATGTGACGACTGCTTCAATGAGCATGCTGCAAGAGTAGTTGGAAGACAGCTTGGAATTAGGTACTGTAGTGCTTTGATATTTTAGGATCAAATTACAATATACAATGAAAAAATAATGGACTCTCTGATCTGATGCAATCAATTGTCGAGTGTTCCTCTTTAGAACCATGGAGAGTTAAATAAGAGATGGGCAGGAAACTGTGGAAAATATCAGAGAACATGTCACTTCCACTGTGAACAGCCACAGACTCGCCAACCCCATGATGCCATCAATTCTACAGCATTCCTCTCTGTATGACTTAACATGGTAACTTTGTACAAAAGTTAGCATTTGTACAAAAGTTCTTTTTCATATGAAAATTGGCCCAACACTGTCGGTTTAGTGGATTTTGTAAACTTATGAATTCATGTGGATGCGGAAATGATCATAACGTCGTTTTACCATGCCCATCGAAAAATCGAAAATTAAATTATTACTCCTACCTTTCAAATTATATGGTGTCTAATATACCTCCCATCATATAATAACTTTGTACCAATGACAAACAAAATAATCGCTCCAATATTATCAGCGTTGTATGATGTGGTAGTACCTTTGAAACGGAGCTAGGGGTGTGCTTTTGACCATTACTTTAACATAACCTTTGATTAACACTGCAATTTGGAATTGTCACGGAAAACGGTCCCGTCGTATGTGTAACTTGTCGATATAATGTTGCATACGGTATGATGACCAAAGGAGGTCGACTCTGACTCGAACAGAGCGTTAAATTGAGTCAAAACAAGACTTAGTTCAATTCGAGGTAGTTCGCACCTCGAAAGCGAAAGGCTTAAACTTTTGCTCAAAGTTTCCTCAATGAAATTTTCGATCATTCTCTTATTTACCAAATCAAAAATCAAAAATCTGGTGTTATCGTGCAAAATTTGGTACTAAGGAGACAAAATAACCTGACATTTCCTGCTATTTAAATTCAAAAATGGCCGCCATCCCTGTGTTAACTCTGTAGAGAAAAATGAAATTTTTCTATTTTCGAAAAACTAAATGGCCGTCAAGGTGAAAAGTTCTCTTTAGCGAAGAGCTTTAAAGTGGTAGTGCCCTACAAGTGGTAGGTCAGAAAATAATTTAAAACGTTTCAAAGTCCGAATATCTGTCCCCGAGGTTCGTTCTGGCTTAAGCAATCAAAAGGGCAATACCTACAATGGATTAACAAAAGAAAATGACGATGATATCAATGACAGAAACCCTGAGCCGCAATTTATTGTATAGCGCCTTGACTCTTTATGATTCCCCAGTACTAGTATTATCCAATTAATAAAGTTTAAAGCCAGTATTTGTACGGTTTGCTGCTCGTTTACCATTTCAACCAGAACGTGTCTGACAGAATGCTTTTGTATTGTCCATAGACAGAATACAACCATGTTCTGTTACTATCGTATTGTATTTGTAGGGTCGACGATGCCAAGACGAAATTCGTTCAATTATGCCTTTATTGCTACAGTTCCATGCTAATACAATATCCAAATCCGTAAAATGTGACCTTATCTCAATTTCTTGTGAACTTTGACCCCAAGTTCCACAACCATTTATAAAATTCAACCTCTCGCTGATTTCCATCCCCTTTTCTTTTAAAATGCGTTTGAGATCCTCATTTCAGGTCATGACATTCAAGAGCTACTACCACAAAGGCAAAATAAAAACAAATATTTTTAATCAGACAAAACCCTTCAACCCAAAACATTTCCCCCCCCTGTTCAAGTTTCACGCGTGATTTTGTCAAGTTTTGCCTATTTCCAGAAGGCGCACTAACGGTAAACGCGCCAATATCGTTTTATACGTTTGGCACATATATAATTATAAGATTTAATCATGGTTTGGCAACAGAAATTATGCATAATCAATGCTGGCAAACAAAATCTCTTAAATATACCATGAGAATTAATCTAAAAGTGTCGGAACGATACAAACATTTCAGCACTGAAACTCAGATCCACTTACCGCCAAATTGGTATGACTAAACATAGGTATAACTTACACATGCTTCTCTCCCCTATTGTTGATACATGCAGTTGTATTACTACGCATGTCACCGATAACCCCTTCGGCACAGGCAACGGTATGATATGGCTTGACGATGTCTTTTGCACCGGAACAGAACACTACCTTGATCAGTGTTATCACCTTGATTGGGGTTCTGATAACTGTGAACACTGGGAAGATGTCAGTATCAAATGTGCTAACTCATCTGAAGAGATTAATCAAGAGCTATCATATTGTTGCAATAGTACGTATCATATTTTGACTTTAATTTTTCTTTGTTTCAATATACGTTTTCAAACATAGTCGTTTATGTTTTTCTCATAATTCTGAAGTTAAACACACGAAAATAAATTTCCGCCTTTTCCTTCCTTTTTTTAAATTTATGTTTCGTGATTAAATTCCACTGAGAAAAAAGAAAATGACGAATACAAAAATACCACATAGACAAAAGTGTCCCACCATAAATGTTTTATCATTTTTTACCTTATTTCCGTATAATTGAGGAAGCATAATCTGTAGAGTAGCAGGGCGTCAAATCGCTGCATGATGACATGAGATCTGTGATAGCCATGACTAGCGAACTAACAAACATATTTCCTTGTTCGTATTTTAATTTACAGATCAGTACGGTTCTCTTATGTCCTGCCCAGAAAACATTGAGACATATGTAGATTTTGTAAACCAAACAGCAAAGGTATCATGGTCAGCCGAAAGATTATTTCATACAAATTGCCGCCACCCGAAAGGAAGCCATGAGCCGGGAAGTTACTTTGGCGTCGGTGATACTAATGTTACCTATGACGTCATTGACGATGGTGTTAGTTGCTTCTTCACTGTAACAGTGAAAGGTATTGTCGTGCTATTACTTCGAACAAATAAAAATGCCTTACTGTTAATTCATAGCGTGTATTTTGGCTTATAAACAACGTTTAGATTAATCCATTTCATCAGACATATGACGCATGATATCAAAATTCAAAGAAAGGTGTTCGAAATTAGTGGAAACGTGCAGCTAAAGTAGTGCTTGGTGTCCTGTCATCATGTTCCTCGACTGCATGCTTAGTATGCACATATGGGAGTATAAACTTTACAGAGTCACATTGGGTGAAAAACAGTAAGTTTATTTCAGAAAGGACCTTCCGTCATTTGCTGTTGCTTAACCACATGTTAAATAGAATTTACATAAAACGGGTAACATGTCACTGGAGTGTCTATCCATTATTTCCTGATGAGCGAAGAATATTGGGATTTTTTATATTCCTTCCTGCAGAACTCTATGATTCTTCACTGTATATGTTGAAGCAGACTTCCTGTTTAGACTTTCCTCTTCCCTCCTAATTCTCAATCTTATCACATTAAAACAAAACCAAATTATAATATATGTTTCAAATAGCCATGAAAGCCTGAGATGGAATAATTCTGATTTGTTTGCAGGCACTATCAAACCTACATTAAATAAACGTTATTTTCTAAACTTTGTTGTTAATAGACAAATAAATCATACAAACGTGTATTTGTTTTCGTGGTTACTGTCCTTGGCAATAAATAGAATTATTACAATTTTCTGATCAGCGTGTCACAGCATAACATATGTTGAACATGAAAATAATGTTTGTGTGTACATATTTTCCCTCCTATATTTACACCTGTACATCTTAGTACAATCAACAATCAATAAAGGGTAAGTTATATATATATATATATATATATATATATATATATATATATATATATATATATATATATATATATATATATATATATATATATATATATATATATATATATATATATATATATATATATATATATATATATATATATATATATATATATATCGTATATCGTCATCCTCTAAACAAGTCTTAAGTTTTTATCGAGCCTTCTTACTATTAAACTAGTTTCCTAAAATTAAATTTGGCTGACTGTTGATGAAAAAGCAATGTAGAGTGGTAATTGTAGTGGTAAAGTTTAATTTACTCACATTTTCAAGGGGCCAAACAGCCTCTTGAAGTCAAACAAT
The DNA here is from genome assembly GCF_041260155.1 of Ptychodera flava. Lineage (NCBI taxonomy): Eukaryota > Metazoa > Hemichordata > Enteropneusta > Ptychoderidae > Ptychodera > Ptychodera flava. Next base: position 27,021,094 of record NC_091939.1, read on the forward strand.
CTAGTACATTGAATTGACTTGTCTATTCTCTCTCAACATGATCGTGACATAACAAACACTATAAGTAAACATTTAAAGTCTCAACAAAGCTGTTGATTTTTCCAAAACGTTTTTGAAAATATCTTCAATGTATAAGATGGTGCCGTTTAAAAATTAAGAATATTGCCCATAGAAGTGTTACAATGTATAGTATGTCCATTCATACATTATTTAAAAAATTGTATACATTGTTTAAGTATTACTGTGCATGTATTTTCTAAAACACCAATAGGAAGGTGGAAACACTATTCAAGACTTCAAATGGAACAGATATGAATATGTCATTGTCGCAGGTTCGTAAGTATTATGCAAATTGTCCTTATCTTATCATTTTGCTTGTCATCAACTCAGCGTCTAGTATTTGACTTGCTTTATTCCATAATGTCATTATTGCTGAATACGGAAATTATCTTGTGCCTATCCGTCAGTAGTGTCCTGATGAAGATAAGATAACTCGGTTTAAAATATAACCTATAGCAAGGGCTCCAGGAAAACAAATGACCAATTATAGCAATTGAACAGTTGATAAGTTAGCAAAGACAATTTACAGGGCTCGAAATTAACATTTTTGCCTGGTAGTCCACTTGGGCTACCATTTTTCGAAGTTGGTAGCCCGGTGACAATGGCTGGTAGCCCATGAATATTTTAGCATCTTTTGTCGTTAACCAGACAAAAACGACTATAATTTTTCAAGATTTTGCCCATGAAGTGAATTTTCTAGTCATTTGATGTGAATACTTGCACACCTTTAATACTCAAGGAAACAGGTATAATGGACGATAGTGATACTCAAAAGTTTGGTGACCTATTGACAACCCGTTTCACTCTCAGAGTTGTATGCAAATTTTGATAGTCGTCATGACAACAACACGACCTTCTCAGTATTGAGACATACTGTAGCAGGTCATTGGCCATCATTTCCTGTGCTTGTCATTCAAGTACGTCAGTTCAGATATTGAAACTTTATTGCAAAGTTCCACCGAACGCCTGGTCGTCTTCGTAATTTGCATTACAAAGTCATAGTATGGCCTTTCTGTGTCTAGCTTGGTTTGACTGCATTTAGCTTGTCCAAAAGTGACGGACCAGACATTGCATGCCAAATACTGACTGAATTTCAGGTCCCAGGATTTGGTAGTCCGTGTGGGCTACCATTTCATGGATTTTGGTAGCCCAAGAGAAAGTTGGTAGTCTGTGGACGCGGGACTACCGCTAATTTCGAGCCCTGAATTTACATGTGAATTGGTACTAGCAACAACGACATGATGCACATTTTGAGAGCATGTTTGATCGTCAATTCAGTTGTAGCAGCATATTCAGCAATTGCGAATAACATTTTAGTTTCGACAATCAACAAACTGGATTTGAACCTGAGTTATTTTGGTCTATGCAAGTTTATCCAAGAGAAATGTTGTATTTGTTGAGAATTCACAAACTGGCGTGACATTACTGTGTAAATATCAACGTCTTCACAATGGTGGAAAATCATTGTATGGTCGAGTGGCTAATGCGCCTAAAAACATATGCATATGATAAGGTGTACTTACATTGATAAGAGAGTATTAATAAGGGATGAAAGCAGAGAACATTGTCCATTTAAACGAACCATTTGGTGACAGATTCCGTTTACATTCTTTATATTCTGACAGATTATCGAAAGATTTAGTGAATTTCCCGCCATAATCTCCAACCTTGACAAAATATCTTTCTCATCACCAGAAGAAATTCAGGCCATGGTAGAAGGTTGGTAAAGTAACCACACCATAGATTTTGAACAACTCGTCGCATATCCTGCGCAATATCAACAAAATGTCTTTAAAAGTCTAGATAAGCAGTATATAGCTTGTCATCCTGCCTTTTAATACCTATTTTGCATTGTTAGCGTTGACAAAGTCTAATACGAATTACAATTTATTCGACTGTCAAGAAACGAGTGCACAGTACAAGCTGCGTTGACGAACTGTATAGCGGCCGTTTTAACATGCTTCGGGGAGTGTAAAAAGATGTGTACATACAAACACGGACAAATATAGAAACAGACTAGCAACGCTGCTTGCCTTTTGTTCCATGGTCGTCTCGGTAGACTATTGCCTTTTCATATTAAAATGAGCTTCAAAAGGTTTTAAACTCTTTGGAGATTTTGTTTGTGCTTGATAATTGCACGAGATTATGCGAAAAATACGACGAGATGGCATCGTGCTGCCAGTCGCGTACCAACCATAGTTACTTTGTGAGCTCTCAGGGCAGAAATACTGCTTCACGCCACTCAAAACATAACACGCCAGCAGTTTCATAAACATGTCCTTCCTTGACGAACGTATAAAAGACGGTATGACTGACCGTAAACTATTGAGTAAAACCAGACAGTATCGATAAAAGACTTTCAATTTGGTTCAAATACACTCATTATATATTCCTAAAAATATGACAGGAATTTTTTAAAACGGTAAAACTCACTTTCCTGAAGCTCAAAACACTCCCGTTTTCGCCAGCACGCCAATTCCGCTCAGCACCACACGACAACAACAACACAAACTTTGCCGAACATACTTTCGCTTAACAATTGGCGAAAATCCGAAAATTACCGAAGGATGCATGGTCGGCACTCTACGGAAAAGCGAGGCGAGAGCTACCTGAGGCGAGGCGAACATGGATGGGTTACGTAACCGCTTCACGCCTTGAACAATACCCGTTGCTAGTCTGTTTCTATATTTGTCTGTGATACGAAATAAAAAGAAGAAAAAATCATCAAAAATTAGTCAGATGCCATTTCAAAATTAGTGCTGACTTGTTGTACTGGTCATTGCTCCTTTAAAATTTTATCTTCAACCTATATAAAGATACTGCAGTCAGTGTTAAAGAGCTCTCGTACGAGTAAGATTTTGCATGATAGATATCCTAAAGGATATGCGATGTAGTGCTTATGCACAAATGAATAAGTAATTTTCACTTTGTCTTTTGGTCGCTCACCAGATAAGACAGATTAATATACTTAATAAATTAAGCTTGTTTCAGATTGTTTTCAACGTGTTAACCACTCTGAAATCCCCGTACCTTACAGAGATTCTGGAGGACATAAATAAGGGAATTATGGCTATCTTATCAGTCAAAATGATCAACGAAACCAGTGTTATTGGCGAAGAACTGCTAATTAAAATCATACTAGACACGACCAACAGCCTCTCTATCTTCGTTCTGCGAAATACTGAACCAGGAAGCGGTCAAGTCGTATTGGATACACAATACATTCGTTTGAACTTGGAGAGTGACTCTGCAGAGAAAGTGACAGACGCCATTATTAAACTTGGAGATGGCGATGGGTTTAGCATTCCTGCAGCCAAGAAAATATTCTCCAATCAGTCATTAGATGGAGCTATTAACAGAATAGTAAGTTTAAATTTATATTGCTCTTCCTCGACAAAATAGATTGGATATAAATTCTCTAAAATTGCTCGAGAAACTCAATTTTCATCCAACATTTTTTGCTTACAGTGTGATTTTTTTTTATAGAAATGTAAAATGTTGCCGGGCAAAATGAGATACAAAGGACACTGGTGACTGTACTCTTTGTCCCGTTGTAAGCAGTCAGAATTCCCAAAACATTCAGACTTTAGGGTTGATTTAATCACAGGGGACAGGAGTAAATCCCCCGGGGATGGGTTCTTTGGGCAAAGGTTTAATTTATTTTATTTTATTAATTTTGACTGTGATATTTCAAATAAAGATTTAGACTCCTTTCTTTATTACCTACAAGTCCTTATCTCCACTCCAACCCTTGTACACAGCACTTGAATTACTGAGCTAACATAACCCTGTTGAAACCATCATATTGCCAACTAGCTCATCGGCTGTCCGTATCAACACATTAACTGATTAAGTCAAGGTACGCCGCAGCTGTCCCACGAGTGGGAAAATAAGTTTTATTATCCTACGTGAGGCACAGCTGTGGTGTAGACTTAATCAATTAATGCTAATGCTCATCGCCATCTCCGAATGCAATGATGGCGTCTGTCACTTTCTCTGCAGAGTCACTCTGCAAATGATAATCATACAAAGCTAGTAAATATACCTCTGCCGAACTTCAGAAAGCGATATTACAATTTTCTGGCAGGACAGCGTATTAGAAGGGCAGGGCATTCGATAAAAGTTATATACAAAATATGTATCAATCCCGTATAGAGGAACGGTATGACTGTATTAATGTTTCTTGAATGGTCTTATCAGCCCTCACAGAACAAATTTGCACTGTATTCATCAGACAATTTAAGTGAAAATTTGATATCATATCAATTATTCATTGAATATTAAATTGGTATTTTTAAAAAACTTCATAACAAAGGTGCTGTTTATTGTGCTTCGGGGAACTTTTAACGGATAACAAAATGCATTTAACTTGTTTTGCACAAGGCGATTAGGAAAACAAGTAATGTTTTTATTTGTGATGTTAGTCCTCTGTTCTCCTCTGAAAGTCATGAACAGTCATTCGAAAGTTGCTCAGAGATGAAGCTTTTGAAAAACTTGCCCCTTGAGGCTTTCTTCTTACAATTAATCATTGAGATGCCCATGATGTTTCAAGCCTGAGCCTGTAATTTCTAGAGATATCGACGTTCCAGATGTTTTGAATTGCAACCTGTTGAATTTTGCCTAACATTCGGTACAATCAGTATTAATCAGTCCCAATTATATGGTACCTTTCCCTAGTACCATTTGACGCTCTTGAACCAAAAGTTATCTAGGGAGGGTCCATGTATCAAGACTTCAAAAGCCTCCCCAAGTAAATTATGTCCATGTCCTTGACCACCACATATCATCCTCGATGATATACATTTTTAATATTGTGTAAACACAGCTATCGTATCTGTTAGACAAATTATATAAATTATATAAATGCTTCACACTAATTCATTTTTATGACAGTCCTTAAATCTATTTTAACATTTTTTTCAACTGTCTGCAATTAATCGCACTGAATCAGCGAGAATAATAGCATCCAAAATCTTCGAGGTCTATGGATGGGATTATTCACAAATTAAGATATTTCGTCTTTCTTTTACCGCATCGGCACTAGTGTCACATAATGCTTTCGGCCTTCCCACAGTTTAATATCGATTTATCTCACACTGTCGATCTCACACTCCCAGTAGCAAAGGGTGTGAGAATTGTATATTCTCGCTTTTAAACTGCGAGAAGTACAATTCAGACTTGACGTGCACAATCTTCATAGGTATGACAAAATGGCATTTATCGCAGGCACATTATCTATTCTGATACAAAGAAAAGAGAATTCTCGCATTTAACGAGAAAGGTGTCTATTTCTCACTAAGTTCTCGCTCTATCTTCCCATGGTGACAAAGATCTGTTTAAGAATTGTGCACATGTAATAAGTATATCTTTTCGAATTGTTTCTTCCAGGCCACACGATTCAATAGACGATCCTTCAAAATGAAAAGTGACAACAATGCCAATACCATTTCAACAGATTTCAATGTGCTTTCCTTGTCTTTCACTGACAGAAATGGCCGTGAAATCGAAGGTAAGTTTCTGTGTTGGAATACCTACGTTTTCCAGGTTGTCATCATATAACATTAGAATCAAGCAGAAATATATACGTATCACATACTGTAATAGTTATGGTTTTAAATACTGTTATTTGCCTGGCACTTGTTTTTGCTCTGTCTACCATTTCAATTCTAGATAGCAAACTTCCTTAACTGTGACTATGAACAGGTTATAATTTTGCATTCATTGGGAGCCACACGTCATTAATGTATTTCTGTGTTGAAAATCATTCCTATCAAATATCCAAGCGAAAGAAACAAATGAAGATATTGGCATTTGCTTCGCAAGTGATCCACCTCCGCAGGAAACGTTTGTGCTAGTGACTGGTGTTTACAACGTTATTGATAACGTCACGTACTTTGGCATGGGCATTGAGGTAAGATGAAGCTAATCAATAAGTTTCCTGTACTCCTTCGCATTTGAGAGAGAGAGAGAGAGAGAGAGAGAGAGAGAGAGAGAGAGAGAGAGAGAGAGAGAGAGATATCCCCTAAATGTACATACATTTCAAGGATATGGCCGGCGACGATAGAGAGATAGATAGTTGACGAGTAGTTTAGAAGGTTTTGTGTAATGACGGCACCTGGAAAACGACTGAAAAGGAACTTTAACAACATTTCTCTGACTTTAAAGTATTCTTAAGTTTGTAAATAAACAGATGCATATTTTATAGAAATAGGGGGTGACGCACTAACCGTTAAATTTTATTTATGGACAAGAGCGATAATTTTGGATTTCGTCTCGCCCGCGCCCATAAATAAACATTAATGGTCAGGGCGGAGTCTGTTATTTCCATTATATTATCAACGAAACAAAGAAAGCCGACAAAATTTAAGAACATTTTCCGCGCGAAAGACAACGGGCCCTTGCAAATCCGGAGATTGGAAAAAAGTGTCTAATCGTGGTCGAGAAGTGCTCCATTCGATGTTTCTAGATCTTCTATTGACAATTTACGTTTCAGCTGTAAAGTTACATGTTTCCGATACTGTGAGTTGTTAATATTATTACTCATATTATTCACGGGCATAACCAACCATTACTGTGTACTGTTGGTCAGTCACGTGGTTAAGCTCGATCAAATAAAATGGGACGGACAAGGCATGCTAATACAATGTTTGTTCGTGGTCAAGTTTATATCTTTATGATTTTGATAGTTTATTTATGCACTTGACAAGTTTAAGGTCATCCTTCTCTTTTGACAGATAAAAAGGCTATTTCATGCAACTATAATCTGGTTTGAAAATTCCGACATTCTCTACGGAAACGCGACAGCATATGTTTTCAAAGAAGAAGTGGAGTATTCAGAGGAGTACCGTGGCTACCAATTTTCTGTAGAGGTCCGTTTTGATGTAGACCACTCCAGTATCTTCATTCCTGAGCAATACTTTATGATGAATGGGGATTATTATATGACCTTTACTCTTGTGTCGAGTAAGTTTCAATAAGTTCCTTATGTGATTTTGCGTAACGTACATGTATAGTTTACACAAAAGATTGGCAGACTCAGCACTTTTGTGGCGCTGAAAATCAACCGTTCGCCTTGGGACTTCAAATGGAATTAGCAGCATTATTTTAGCAAAAGTCTTGACCAAAAATTTCAAAAGTTTAAAATGAAAGCCCTACACCGGCCCAAAAAGGAGCTGTACCATAAATTATATGTTGATCGTATACCAACGATTGCAACGTAAATGACGTCCGCTGCGAACGGTACATGCACACTGCCTGGCCAAACACAGTCGCTTCCTCTTCTGTTAATGGTAAGGTGCGTATCTACAATAACTATTCAACTTTCCAACTATTTAAGGACAGATTACTTTCAAACATTTGAAATGACTGATTGAACTTCTCTCTCCGAATGAGAGACCACGCAGCTCTGAAGCACACAATAAGCGAAACTTGTCAAGGTAATACAAGAGAACCTCATAACGTTCTGGCAAACCAACAATTGATTACGCTTGCAGGCATCAATCACGCATCAACTTTCAAATTTCAACCGCACATACAGTAGACATCAATGTCCCTCTCTTCGTCAAACTTTCACAGTCTCTCTCTCTCTCTCTCTCTCTCTCTCTCTCTCTCTCTCTCTCTCTCTCTCTCTCTCTCTCTCTCTCTCTCTCTCTCTCTCTCTCTCTCTCACACACACAATCATTTGAGTCGCCTTGTTTATTCATTGTAGAAGTGGACGTCACCTTCTTGATGACTTTGAAGCAAACCAAATGCAACTACCTGGATGATGGAAGCTCCGTTTGGAATACCGACGGATGCAAGGTGTGCACTGTTCTTTGTTCATGAAGTGTGAACAGGGGTAGGAGATAACTTATTGTTCTAAACAGGTCGAAGTATGGACAATTAGCAGCAAAGACGGCTGACGAACACGTTTTACCAACCAAAAATGTTCAATTTTACAATCTTCAAAAAGCCGGCTTGATGAAAACCAGTAACTGTCTAACACGCCTAGGCCTGCGATAGGCACTATTAATCCGTACCGGAAAAGTCGTTTTTTTAATTTCTGGGCAATACAAGAGAACCGGACAACGCCTTTAGAGCTTATTTGACTATGAAATAATAAATTTGTCAATGATATTATACTTTATCGGTTGAAAACAAACACAAATGCGTATAGATTTTCAACAAATGAATTCATCTCGTAACAACAAAATAAGCACCCATGATCTCAGAGAGAAGCTAAAATGGTCAAATCTGGAGTCGACGAATTTTGGGAACAATTTTATAATCCTAAATGGCCCAGATATGACAAACACGTGTCTTTTCTGTGTTATATCTTTATCCTGGATCACATTGTATCACGTAAATTCTATTATTTTATTCCTAGATATCGCCTGCATCAAATATCACAACAACTGTGTGCTCGTGTAACCACCTGACGACATTCACTGAAGACAAGATCTTCCATAATGTTGAATATGTTCTGTCGAAAAATTTGAGGAATTTGTAAAAGCTGTGTCATTTGAAATACTTTCTGCAATTTATAAAAGAATATATTTATAATACCCTGTTGATGTGTGACCATTCCAAAGTGCTCTCACTAAAAGTTTTTGTTTCTTTACTAATCGTACATTCTTTTAATGTAGTTCAAAATAGTTTTGATATTTTAATTCCCGATCAATCACTTTTGTTCCATTTTAGTGCCTATTGAAACCTGATTGACACACTTGCCTTATTTCCATAAAATATTTATTAGTTCATAGGAAAAGAAAAAAGTATCTAACTTAACCAAGTAATTCAAATGTGACTTAAAGGGTGTTGCACGGAACTACGATTATATATTTTGAAGCTAGAATAACTTAAAATACAATTATAAATAAAGATAGTGTAATGTTATCTTACTTGAATTAGCAACGTGCATAGCACAGCACAAGTAGGACCGTTTCCAGCTTTAAGTATATACAATTGAGTCGCATGATATAGAAAATACTTGAAAATACCACATTGGATAGCGTTGAACTACAATGACATGTTGCGAATATATATTTTAGGCATAGTGACCACAGGTCGCATTATACCATTCCGAGTTTTAACTCGTATAATAAACACTGCTAGTAATAGTCACGGTGCGGTGTTGGTGTTTTTGTCAGGTTTTGAAATACCAACTATATTTGTTTATACTATTCGTCATAACGTTTGCCAGTCAACAGTGCCAACAATTTCAGTTGCATTGATATTCATATTTCAGGTAATCTTGTATACACACACTTAGTCTAGTACACAGACGTGTTTTTTTCTTTACATCGAGCAATGTAATATTTATAAACTTTCTCCGAATGTAAATAAGTCTCGTGTCAAAATAGCCATTGATCAAAGAGCACCTGTTTAGTATATATTTGCTTTTCGATGTATCAATATTTTGACGTAAAACATTTACAACGAACCCGAACACGTTTGTTTGCCATATTTTGATGCATTCTATTGTTCTTTTTACCTTTACCATTGGATATTAGCGTACTTCCATCCCCTCTTGTCCGTTGTCGACAGCTGTATTACCCCTATTTGTAACAATTAACCCTATTTGTAACAAAACCTAATTTTCAAAAAAAAATTGCCGTATTCCTTGAAATCTTAATGAAATATGCATATTTGTATGTTTGGGGGCTATTTTCTTTTTTTTCCTTGTCGAAACTCATTTTTTCTGAAACTGCTCGTTAGATTAAATTTCGTTGTACATGTTCCTTGGGATAATAGGTCTACTCATAAAAGATAATCAAGTTGTGCAGATACATGCCAAAAGTTCGTTTCGGGGCAATTTTCACCAATTTCGGTCAAAAATGTCAAAAAATCTTGTTTTATGACAGAAATCATACTAACCCCATATGTGGTTAACTTTTGTTACAAATAGGGTTGATTTTTACAAATAGGGGTGACATAAACCAGAAGCTATCCTTAATATTCGATATTCGTATTTCCTACTGAAAATCATTTTTGTATGGATGCATCTCTCTCTCTCTCTCTCTCTCTCTCTCTCTCTCTCTCTCTCTCTCTCTCTCTCTCTCTCTCTCTCTCTCTCTCTCACGTATTACATTCTAACGTAGACATTCTAGCTTCTGTATTTGAACAACAAACGTACGTGGAACAACATACTGACACATAAAAACAATCAACCATTCAACACGTCTCACCAATAAAATGAATTTTAAGCGACTGATGAAGAAAACTCTGTTTTCGAACGAGGCGCCAAAGGATCTCAGTGTCACATTAATCTTGCGCTCCAGTGCGGATTAACATAAAGACACGTAGATTACGGGTACGTCTCGCCATGGCTAATCAACATTTGACATAAAACAGCCAAACATGATGTACACTTATAATATACACAATATCATACACAAAACGCAAACAACCCAAATATGAAAGATGTGTGGAGTTGCTTTCCCTTTACTACCTACAGCTAGGCCGGTCGTTCGTCAAGTGTCATTCAAGTCCCGTGCGATCTGTACACCATCCGGGTAATAAAAGCCCCTTTACCATTGGCTCAGCTATCCCACCTGGTTCATCCTGTCTATTCAGGTGCGGCTATCTAATTACAGTACTATAACTAAATAAGTCTAACTAAATAAGATATTGGTCAGTTAGTTTTTATGTAGGGCTAATTAGACAGCATTTGGGACACTAAGCTATACTAGGTAGATTACTTAGCTAACACTGAATACCATGCTGAGTCTCACAGCAATGATGTCACCAGTGTGCCCTGTCTGTGCTTTGACATCATTCTATTAAAATATATAAATTATTAATATGTTTCCTAGCAACCGTTGATATGAAACTCTAGTTGTAAATTGCCTTAAGGGTGATATTAATAAATCAAATTTAGTCTAAAATTTCCTATTTGACTTATTTACAATACATATTATGCGCTGGTTGCTAAAAGTAAATGTTGTCATAGCACTGTTGCTATGGAGTAAATATCAAACGTCGAGTTGTGTATCTATGAAAATTAATAATATCATAACACATGCTTGTAATTTAATTTTTTTTAAGAATTTCTTAAGCAGATTGTTATGGAAAACATGTTGCCTAGCAACAACATCATAAAATGACCTCCATGTTATTTTTTTGATGGCTAATGGGATTTTCTGTAAGAGTAGACTTAAAATATTATTCATACCAAATTGGATACTTGAATCACAAAGTGAACAATTCTCATGAAATTTGGACCTAATCTGCTGCACTATATGGACAGATAGACAGACGGACGGACGGACTGACAGGCAGATAGACAGAGACAAAGAGAGGCCGACGGCAAAAGTAAGTAAGCTAGTAAATTTGGGAGCTGACATAAATGACTTCGCGGGTAGCGAACCCGATCATGTCTGCCAACACCTCCTTTACATATTTTGCACCCTGCTTTTTTTCTTGTGTTTTTATTACGTCGAAAACGAAACAATTGTATCTGTCACTCTGGTCATGATAAGCTTACTTTTCTTTCATATGGACAATTGTAGTTCATGTTATTTGTTGTTTCGTTTTAAATGTCATGTAAATGTTAACGGTTCCAACGTTTACAGGAATAAAACAGTGTTTGCTGAGATTTAAGCTGGTCGCTAATATATCACGTGTTGGCTGTCCTTAAAAGACACGGGACACCCTGTCTTGTTATCAAAAGTAAAAATTCATAAAACAAATACCCGTTTACGTTACACTTCGTCATCTATCCCATATTGACAATGGAGAGCCAATACCATGACATTTTACCTTTGCATATATATGTATAGAAATAACGTAAAAATGAATAGTTGTTTTGTTACGTTTTCCATCGTGTCAGGTAAACAAATGACGCTACAGGTAGAGTTTGCACGTTCTAAATATGACCAACTCACTGAGTTTTCTACCAGCCACTTTATTTGTACATTTCTCCTAGCATAAATGTAAGTTTTTATCTCGCGTTGAATTGTCTCAAAAATTAAATTCTGCTGAGATTATGACGGAAGATTTTGATCTTCCCGACGCTTTGCCCTTCCCTGTCTCAATGAAATGTTCCCATGACGTTGTTTCTAGTCAAGCATGACTGAAAGGTGATTTCAAGTTCACTTGGGTTTTAGTGGTGTCAGAAAGCCAGTATGGAATGATTTTCCCAATATCGAAGTTGGGTTAATGATGAAACAGGAAACAACATTGAATCCGACTGTTTGAATACAGTTTTTATTGTAAACATCACAAATCAAGATAAACGGCAGTCCTGGCTGTACTTCCCCAAAACCATTATTTTACGTAAGTATCACAAACGTAGCCAAACCCATTGCGCCATCATACCTTGCTCTGACGCATCGTTTTTCTATCCTGCTGTACATACTTAATTACGCTGATTGAGGCAAAATATACCCAATAATATAGTCGCTCACAAAAGACAGGCTTCTATCATTCACAGATGTAGGCAATACAATTAATAGGGCTAGAGCAGTACATTGAACTCAGACGGAGCGACATTGTCGACAACTCAAAAAAAAGATTGCGGTTTGGTCAAGCCCAAATATCAGCCGTTTACGTTTAACCACCCGATATCTTGTGATAAATTGCGGAGAAAATTTCGCTGCTGTTCAATTTTTTAAAAATTTACTGACTCCCTGAGTTGGTGTTAATTATAAAAAATACCCATCAGACCTTGCGTGCCGCTGCAGATAAGCACCTCATAAACGGAAGGAGAGCAGCCATTTATGCACCTATTAACGTTTCCACCACGGGGCGGGGGTGAATGCAGGACTAATTCCCCTCTCTGATGTCAATTGCACAGGGTGAAGGAAACAGAGGCTCATGCACTGGTTGCATATGGTTGATGAATGCGAGAAAATGTTTTCTCAAAACAAATTTACCCTCTATGGAGGATGGTGTTCTCTAAGTAACTGTGAAATGGCTGGTGATCTGTGGAAATCGCTCTCCTAAAAACAGCACCAGAAAAAAAAATTAATCACTGTGTCTTTTTTGTTATGTATAAAGAGAAGGGAGAAAATACCGGATGTGTATTTTGATATGATGTAAGGAATAGGACAAGCAGTGTTCTGCCACCAACATTTTCATAGCATATTGGCTAATTTTCAACATTTTTTAAATACTACATATGTTTAAAGGCCTCTGTTGCATTCATGAAGAAATATATGAAGTTATACTTTTACAAGGACAAGTATCGTAAGTCTTTTATGATTTTTTCGTACAAGTCTTCAAAATAGTATACGGCATACATATTAGATAACCTGACATTAAGATAAAAAAAACTTGCTAAGACAAACATGTTTGGCTTTTAACATATAGGTATTTTTAACTCCATGGCCGGGTTTTGAACTATGCCCTATACAAACACTAAATTTTACAAGATTGTTCAATCGTGCTACCAGCAGTCGACAGTCAAGTTGTTGTTTTGCCGCGTTTATTTTGTGGCCTACTACAAGTAAAACATCATGTATGCTCGTTGGTCTTTAACCAATTACAAAACGCCGATTGTTACCGCGGCGATACCGCTATATCGACGTGATAACAAGTTCGCATTTCATAAAGCAAAGTGAATTTATCATAACCATTACGCCGAGGTGCACGATCCGTCATGTATACTCTCGGAGGCCGAACGAAGGGCTGCAAATTGTTTCGACAGATACCATTTTACGACAGACAAGCAAAACTCACTGTTATCCTGAGCCGTAGGCCCAGATTTCGCAAAAGTTAACATCTTTTTAAAGTTTTACACTACGATAACGATCTTTTTTCAGTAGTTTCGAGTGTCGGACCATAATTTCAGGGTCATTTTAATTATTTTTAGCTTTGAAAGGGCTATTGGTTCTAGCAATCGCTAAGATAAAACAGTTCGATCAGAAATTATGCATTCATTTCTGTGAGTGGCGATGTGTGCCATTCATCACGTCGTCCGTAATTTCACCATACATGATCTCGATAGCATTATGATCCGCGTTTGTCATGCGTATTTTCCCAGTGGGCCTATGAAATCTTGCTGCGGCAGCATAACTGTTCGATGAACCGTTTATTTAAACGCTACAAATGAAAATCAAAGCCAAGAAAACGGAGTCAGTTACAAAATACGTGAGAAGGAAGGGCTACATTTGTACGTACGTGTAGTTTGTAAATTTCGAATTGGTTTTAGTATGAAATAGTGAAGTGGTAGGGTATGGTCGTCATTGTCAGGCCAGACACTGATTCACTAAAATTAGGAGAACACTCACTAGACGAGTATTATTGTAATATTTTTTTATATTGTTACACCAAAATCGATCCATTCCATTGCTGGAATCTGTATGCCGAGACGTAATTTATACTGAACTGAACTGAAAATTGCAAGCATAATGTTTTTAGCGACACCATGCTATGCACGTCGACCGGAGGAGACCAGAGTAAATGTCATGTAACGTCGCTACACAAAAATTACTATTTCGGGAGATTGTCAACCCCCCCCCCCCCCTGTTTGTTCAGAAACACTAATAGGTTGTGCGAAAAAGTCAGCACATATCTTTACCATTATGAACATGATCGAACTAAAATCCCTCGAAATATAGCTGCATAATAGCTGAAATTTTGGCTGTTTTCTTTCGAATGTTTAGCCTTGGCTAAAGACTACATTTGCAGGTATTCTTATATATCAGTGGGCATCAGGGGGACCTCAACCGCCAGCGACGCAGAAGTTTCTTCAAAGCATATGGACGTTTGTGTGTCATGATGGCTGATCGATATACAAAATACAGCATAGTTGATACAGCAGACTTCATCACCTTTGTCCCATTCCTAGTTTTTACTAGAGAGAGAGAGAGAGAGAGAGAGAGAGAGCACATTAAATTTGCTCCAAAGTGTTCCAGTCCGCAATATCAATTGCACGGTTGACTTTCCAGACAGCCTCAAACAAGATTAAAATGTTAGAGTTGTAAGGTCACGTAGGGTTAAAGCACTTATCAATGTTTTCCACGGGGGTTGGGGAATGCGAGGCAACAGGGGAAATTGATCGCACATCGTATCCGGGAAGTTGGGAATTTGATCGCTACGGTACGCCACATGTTCATATTGCAGTATTTGCGTAAATTTGCCTACCTATTTTCTCTCTTTTCTTTGGTAAGATATTTCAGTAGATTCTCGATCGGATTCAAATTTACAATGAACGGCACACAGTCACCAGCGAAGACAACATAGCCAAAAGCGCTCGGCTACATCCCCATCTTTGAAAAAGGGTGGCTCACAACCGAGCTGAGTTGTTACAATTTTCTGACTGCGACGCCTCCACACATTGTTGAGTTCATGAAACATTCATACACACACACATACTATGAGGTTATTACGACAATACCGCAAAGGATGCACGAGGACATTGGCGCAGTTCGCGTCGGGCGATGCGCGGCGCCAATGTCCGAGTGCATCCTTTGCGGTATTTCGTAATAACCTTATTATTATACATCTTACATTCCTGATCGGGGCATCAAAATGTCGGAGTAGTGACCGTTTTCGTGCAATGTCAACAATTTTTCTTCCGATTTTATCGCGCCAGTGTGGAACGCTACCTCGGACGCGCTTCTGCAAGGTTTAGAGTGTGTGCACTACACACATACGTACGTACGTAACGTACAGAGCGCGCGCGAGACTTGTTTCGTTCTGGCACTCGTCCAAGGGGATAGGGGTAGTGCGCGCGACAGGGAGCCTGTCACCTGGGAAATGGAATGTGTCATGTGGGAATGCTCACGTTTAGTCACGGAATATGAGATCAAAGGTCATAGGCCAGGCTTTTGCGCAAGCGCTTCCCTCAAATAACTATTGCTGTTCGTACATATATCTATACTGCATACAACTGTACAGTCTTCTCCGCTAGGTGACAGGGTACCGTACGTTGTGAGTTCGAAATAGAGAAAGTGCATGAGCACAAAGTGAGTATCATTTTTTTGTCATTTGTGATAGACTTGTAACAGAAGGGAATGAGACGCAACAACTGTTGCAGCACTATGACTATGACTTATCCATATCTCATTCATTTTACGTGGAAATGTAGAGACTCGCAACATATCTCTATTCATAATAATAGGTTTTGCTTATCAGTGTTTTCCTTCATGTTATTCCTTGGTGACATATTGTATTTGAGCATTGACATTGACATTTTATGATATCCATTGACATTTAGAAAATTTGGAGTTGCACACCTGTCACATGGGAATGAAAAGGCTCTCAACACATCTCCAACCGCTAGCATGGAATTATCTATAAATGTTTATCTTCATTTTCTTTCTGGTGACATATTCTGAATCATTTTGAGCATTGACATGGGAATCTTGTTGTATTGATTTGCATTTAGAGCATTCAGAGTCACACACCTGTCACGTAGGAATTGAGAGTCTGTCAACACATCCCCAACAACCATAATTGTGTAACTTATCTATGTTTCCCTCAATTTTCTTTCTTATTGACCTATTCTGAAACAATTTGAGCATTAATATAGGAATTATGTTGTATTGATTGACATTTAGAGCATTCAGAGTCATGACACACACACATGGGAATGAAGAGTTTCTCAACACAGCTCCGACACAATATTTTATGTCTTACACATCTTCTCATATCTTTTAAGTTTTCCTCACCTATTCTCAACCCCTTTAATTTATTACATTTGAATTTTGTTTTATTACTTGTAATTTAGACCTTTGGGAGTCCCACACCTGTCACGTGGGAATGGAGAGTTTCTCAACACAGCTCCAACCACCATATTGTGTGTCTGACACATCTTCTCATATCTTTTATGTTTCCTGACCTATTCTAAACCCTTTTTAATTATTGCATGTGAATTTTGTTGTTTAACTTGTAATTTAGACCTTTGGGAGTCACACACCTGTCACGTGGGAATGGAGAGTTTCTCAACACAGCTCCAACCACAATATTGTGTGTCTGACACATCTTCTCATATCTTTTATGTTTCCTGACCTATTCTCAACCCTTTTAATTATTGCATGTGAATTTTGTTGTTTAACTTGTAATTTAGACCTTTGGGAGTCACACACCTGTCACGTGGGAATGGAGAGTTTCTCAACACAGCTCCAACCCCCATATTTTGTGTCTGACACATCTTCTCATATCTTTTATGTTTCCTGACCTATTCTCAACCCTTTTTAATTATTGCACTTGAATTTTGTTGTATCACTTGTTATTTAGACCTTTGGGAGTCACACACCTGTCACGTGGGAATGGAGAGTTTCTCAACACAGCTCCAACCACAATATTGTGTGTCTGACACATCTTCTCATATCTTTTATGTTTCCTGACCTATTCTCAACCCTTTTTAATTATTGCATGTGAATTTTGTTGTTGAACTTGTAATTTAGACCTTTGGGAGTCACACACCTGTCACGTGGGAATGGAGAGTTTCTCAACACAGCTCCAACCCCAATATTTTGTGTCTGACACATCTTCTCATATCTTTTATGTTTCCTGACCTATTCTCAACCCTTTTTAATTATTGCATGTGAATTTTGTTGTTTAACTTGTAATTTAGACCTTTGGGAGTCGCACACCTGTCACGTGGGAATGGAGAGTTTCTCAACACAGCTCCAACCACAATATTTTGTGTCTGACACATCTTCTCATATCTTTTATGTTTTCTGACCTATTCTCAACCCTTTTTAATTATTGCATGTGAATTTTGTTGTTTAACTTGTAATTTAGACCTTTGGGAGTCGCACACCTGTCACGTGGGAATGGAGAGTTTCTCAACACAGCTCCAACCACAATATTGTGTGTCTGACACATCTTTCCTATCTTTTAAGTTTTCCTCACCTATTCTGAACCCCTTTAATTTATTACATTGGAATTTTTTTGTATCACTTGTAATTTAGACCTTTGGGAGTCACACACCTGTCACGTGGGAATGGAGAGACTCACATCATATCTCCAACCACTATGCATTACTTATGCATATCAAGTTTTTCCTCGTTTTCTTTCTTGGTGACCTATTCTGAAACCGTTGAAGTATTGACATGGGAATTTTGTTGTATCAATTGACATTTTGAGCATTCAGAGTCACACACCTGTCACGAGGGAATGGAGAGTCTCAACATATCTCCAGCCACTATAATGCTGTGACTTTTTCTTGATCTCCTACATTTATGTTTTTGTGAGCTATTCTGAACCAGTTTCAATAATCACTTTGGAATTTTAGTTATCTATTGACATTTGGAGCTGTCGGAGTCACACACCTGTCACATGGAATGGAGACTCTCAACACTTCTCCAAACACTATAATGTTGTTACTCATCAATGTTCTCCTTCATTTTATGTTTTTATGAGCTTTTCAAAAGCAGTTTGAATATGACATGATAATGTTTACCTATCCATTGACATTTTGAGCAGTCGGAGTCACACACCTGTCATGTGGGAATAGACACTCTCAACACATCTCCATCCACTACAGTGGTGTGACTTATTCATGTTCTTCATCAATCTAAGATTGTAGTGTGTGATCTATTCTGAACCAGTTTGAGCAATGACATTGGAATTTTATCTGTATTGCTATTTAGCCCAGTCGGAGTCATACACCTGTCACGTGGGAATGGAGTCTCTCTTATACCACATAAACCTCATAATGACCATCATCCTTGCCACTTATACCAAACTTTCACAAACAGTGCATGAATCTCTTGTAACAATACTCACAGCAATCATGTAGATATCAAGATAATGGGAATTTTAACATTCGGTCAATTTAAAATCTGTGAGCAATAAGAAATAATGATGATGTAACTATGCTGATGTGTTGTAAGAGTATTTTGAAGAGACATTGATTTGAGAAAGTAATAGTGCATTTTATCATACACTTTAACACCTCTTACCATCCCCCGTCAAAACATTAGATTTTCATTGTTGTAAAACACTACACAGGTATATTAAGTTGTCTTGCTATGTTTTCTTTTTTGTACTCAGATTGGCAGTTGACTATGTAGACGAGGTACTTTGCAAAGAAGCAGTTGTCTTGTGTCAAGAAGGAAAGGCATAAGCCTGGAAGATGCAGACATTAGCTTTGTATAGTAATAGAGATTTTGCACATATGAGGGTTGGGTGAAAAGTTTTGAGCCTAACTACAGAGCGATGCCAGATCAATGAAGCTTGGTTTGAATATATTTCAACTCTTCAGATGGCAACCTAGAAAAGGGACAAACTATCAATGGAAAGTACTATTTTAACCTGTTGAGGGAGTTACGGGAGGCTGACAAAAATACGACGAGGGAAAGTTGAGAAAAGGTGTCTTGTTCCATCCGGACAATGCTCCACCTCACAAGTCAGTCATTGACATGGCAACAGTGCATGACTGCGGCTTCAAACTCATTCTACGTGCCCACCATACTCTCCTGACCAGTAGCACCCTCAGACTTTCATCTCTTCCCCCACATGAAGAAATAGTTCGCTGAAAAGCATTTTGTATTTTTAAGGCAATTTTTGTCATTTTTGGTCAAAAATCTTTTTCATAAAAAATAATTGTCATAGCTTTGATATTTAGTATACAGGTTCAAAGAGGTTATCAACATGTAATCTATTCAAAATATGATGAAATGTACAATTTTGTAATTTTGGAGCAATATTTGCCATTTTTGGTTAAAAAGTGTGTTTCTAAAAACCTGCTTGTCTGATAGCTTTGATATTTGGTATACAGGTTCCTATAGGTCACCCTAGTGTGATATATTGACATTGTGATGAAATCTTCTATTTTGTATTTTGACACAAGTTTTATCATTTTTTGTCAAAAACTTTGTTTCGCAAAAGTTACTCATCTGATAGCATTTTTGTCAAACTGCCTGTATAAGTGTCCACCTAGTGTCAGAGACGGATGGCAAAGACACTGTAGGTATAAATGACAGTTTTCTATGCGTGCTACTGATGAATGTCTGTGTAAATATGGATCTGTAATGAAACATTCTTCTGTCATAACAATACATTGTATTGCCAAGGGACCTCTGCACTCAGTATATATTTCATAATTTGGTGTTATGCTATGTACGTCCTCTATACTGTCCGCATGCCTAAAGTAGCTACAGGGACTTTGACCCTATGTTTCATTGTTCTCCTTGTGTACCGGTAGTTCTAGTCTGTTTGTACATCACTGTATTTACACAAAATGAATACAACCTGAAAACTCCTGCATGGTAAGCCATGAACATGTTGTATTACCTATGTGGTCCAGTATTTTAAAATAGCTCAGACGTAGTACACTCTGACTCAAAATATTTAGGTATGAAGTATTTCACATGTACTTACATATTTGCTCTGCTTCAAATGCATGATTGACATAGCTACGTCTAGAACACTACAATATGTATTTACAAAATGGGAACACGATTAGAAACAAGAAGTGACATAAATGTGAAACACAAAGTTCAGTTCTAAAGAGAACAAGTGATTGATCTTCATGAAACTTGTGGAAAGAGCATTGGTTGCACTGAACTGTTAGCAGAACAGGAAACAGGCAAGCTGTGTAACTGAGGAGTTGCCAACAATGTCAGGTGTAATTATCATCTAGGCTGTAAATGATTAAAAAGGGAAACTCAAGCAAATTGCTAAAACTCTGTAACCACATACCAGATTTTGTTGAAACTTTGTATGGAGGTTCTTTATGGTAATTCTAGTTACATTTGTTCAACTTGTGGTTAAAGTTTTGAAAATTGTCTTTGTGATAAATTTTCCCTTTTTGGGTCAAAATCTTCTCAAGAAGTGTTCGTCAAATTGCTTTTAAACTTGGTACGCGTGATCCCGGGGTTCGCCTCTGTAAGATATGTTCAAATTGTGGTAAAATTTTTATATTTGTATTTTGGGGTAATTTTTTGCTTTTTTGCTCAAAAAATCATTTTCTCTGAATTAACGATTTGATTTATTGTAACTATTATTGTAACCATCAATATTAGTAAGATTGAGTGTATGAGTCGCAGAACAGGAAGCTAAACTATTTATGAACTGAACAAAATTCATGTGATTGAAGTTTAAGCACATCATGTTACAAGTGAATGCAAATTTACCATGCAGTAGTCAATCAGTACCAGCAAATACCCGCCTTTTTAATGTAGGATATTTGTAAGATTTTATAAGAATACAGCCACACAATTTTGACAAATAGAATACATTGGTACTATGCAGGGTCCATAACACTCATGGAAAGTCCTAAACAATATTTTAATGTTGAAGCTTCCCATAAAGTTCATTGAGTAATTTTGTCCTGAAAGTCATCGACAATTGATTATTCGCATACAATTTCAACTGACATGAGCATCAGAAGTGATATATTGTGAAGTGGTATGTTGCATTCTGAAAGTGTTCTTTTAAATTGCCATTGACAGCATGGAAACTCTTTACATTTTATTTCGCTTTGATTAGGTGGAAATTAACTTTTTTATCACTGCTTGTTCCATGTTAACTTTTTAACTTACAATTTTGTATAAGTGAAAAATATATAGAGTATTGTTACATTATTCAAAATAATAAAATCTATGAAAGGTATCATATTGTGTGTTGTCATAATTCCAGTGTTATTTGTCAATCATACATAAATCATGATATCATACGTAAAGGATTATGACTTCTTTCACATTCTGTAATTCATTTTTGGGTGATTTGAGCAATTGATAAATCACTACCATCAGTATTCTATTAATAGTATATTTGTGTATCAGCTATCGAACTGCCAACTGTCGGTTTCTGTAACACACAAGTAAAATTATCAAATAAATAGCGAATAGTATGGAGGATGATTCCTTGTTAAAGATAAAATGAGAATGTGAAACAAATATGTCTGATGTCCATCAATGAGACATAGATGTAACAAAATAGGCAAACTTTTGTCAGTATATTAGAGTTTACGGACAAGACCACATACTTTCTCAGACTTTTAACTCCTGATGAAGGGGTGAAAGATATACTACGCGTTTGCTGTACAATCGGGCCAATCCTGGTTTACCAGCTGATCTCCATGTAGTGTAAAGCAAGGCGTGCATGCAGTGTTTCCTCCAGATAGAGGGATTCCCCCTCTGTTGACATGTTAGCATTTGTCAGGGGAGCGAGGCCCTCTCCATGAAATGCTAGTTACACCTTAGAGATACAAGTAGAACACATGAACTGGTGAAATCACCCCTGTAAATGTTCTGGTAAAGGGGGAATCCCCCTGAAGATGCCATCCTGGATGAAACATTGTACAAGCTGCAGTATATGCTTCTTTGACAACATCATTCCAACCCGGTATTGAATGATAGTGCTTTTGGTTTTCTTGAATTGAATACTTGCCTTGGTCAACGCATTACAAATTGAGTTACAAGTTGAATAATATGATGACGAAAGAGCCTAGCCAGCTCTCTGTAAAAGACAGATATCGGCCACATTAAAAAGGTTCTTCATATACAAGCGATGGGTTGGGTCATCAACAATCAGGCCTACAATACACGATTTTCATCATTATGCAGCGGCCTTTTAGAACGACTACCATAGAAAACTTTGGTCACAACTTTAAACACACATATATACACATAAACACATACACATACATACATACATACATACATACATACATACATACATACATACATACACTCTTTAGAAATTACAGTGCTCAATGTTGAAGCAGAGCATTATAAATTATTACACAAATTACTTCAAGTACAAAGTAATGATATCAGATAAACTTAATGGCAATAAGTATGCATGAAACTTAAGTAACAGATATAATTACTTTGTACTTGAAGTGATTTGTGTTATATATATATATATATATATATATATATATATATATATATATATATATATATATATATATGAGAAACACACGCATTTCTATGGTAACATTTTGCAGTAAAAGGGGGCTCGGACAACGCTATATAAAATATTTTTGCATCACTGTTTGTTTTGTCGACCATGATCTGGCTAACCGGCGTTACCGCGGCCCTCTCTCGAAAAATTGAACTCCTCGACACTCTTTAACTGCGTATTTCAATCGCCGACGACCTCGCACAAACCCTACGTTTAAATCACAGGCGCTCCTTAGCTTGGTAGTCTGCTAAGTAGATCGATTTTCGGATCGATCTATTGATCCCGTAGTCGATAAGCCCGCCGCTGCAACCTAAGTGTCGGGCATATCAACTACGGGATCTACAATAGATCGATCCGATAATCGATCTACTTAGCAGACTACCCAGCTAAGGAGCGCATGTGGTTTAAATGCTCGTTAAACAAAATATACATTTCACATAGCCTGATTTCCATGATTTCCTATATATTGCCACCCGCCGGTTTGATTATAAACGATACGTTTATAGTACAGAGAGCATACAGAGGGCGTTCGTCGCAATGCGGAAGTGCATATACGTGACCTGTCAAAATTTTCCCACATGACAGTCTCCGGGTGCGCGCGAACTCCATAAGTGACGAAGGGGTCCCTAGCCTCTCCAGAGGGCGCCGCGCATGACTTTAGCCTTCTGGCCCGAATGTCATACACGGCGCCCTCTGGAGAGGCTAAGGGATCCCTTGAAACCGTTCTACAGTGAACGCGCAGATACAGCCGCAGGAATGGGGCGCCTTGAAACCGTACGTGTTACAGAACGGGTGCAGCGTTCCGTACGGCTTTTTAGCGCACGCTAAATTCTATTGTTCTCGATGGTAGATGTATAATACTATCACACATCACACACACACATTTTATCGAGCTATGAATACATGGCGTTCTTGGCAAAAGACGGCGTCCGGGACAATTCTTTCCACCAGCAATGCTATCAACCCAGGGTAAAAGTTCGGTAAAGTTCTAACAATCGAATAATAGCACAGTGAATATTACAGCTTACCAACGCCCCCGTGCCCTGAACAGGTATAGCCACTAACAGGTATACGCGCTCACCATACATGTACATAATGCTCGAAAGGGGGCAAGATGTGCCATTGTTTGGCTGAATATTATTACCAATGTCGCAACGTTTCCAACCTTTATTCTGGACCAGGTTTTGCTGAGGAATAGCTTCAACCCTTGTGTTGCGAACATAAGTCGCACGTTGTCCAGTCCTTACAGATATAGGAGGTACCACGGAATCGTAATACACGTGTAACTGAAGACGAACACGCTGGTAGAATCAAATTTAATGGCTTTATTTACAAAATGGGAGCTCATCCCGAGTTGTAACTTAAGCTCTCTGATAATCGTCTCTCCTCCGAATGAATTTCATTTCTCATTTATTACAATTCAAGTTTACTTTCTTACGTAATCTACATTTACTCTAAGGGTAATACTCATTGCATTCTAATAACACACCATCTCGTTATACAACGAGTTGCCGACTCTTCATAATTTGTTGATTCTACAAACTTATATTCACTGTTATGGTACTTTTATTGCCACCGTGGCACAAAATCACGTAGAACCATTACGCGACATCACCGTGTTGTACAAGGCCGTGTTGTACCAGGCCGTGACACAATTATGAAATAATTTTCAAACAGTAAATTAGCTACAATACAACCGTCATTTAAATATTGCCACGTTGCCGTGAATTATTAAAATCCACCAATCATATATGACCTTCCTAACTGCTGCACATCAGGAGTTCGTAAGTTGGAGGAGAAGCACAGTAATGTAGCGCTACTTTACCTTACAACTCT
The DNA here is from genome assembly GCF_041260155.1 of Ptychodera flava. Taxonomy (NCBI): domain Eukaryota; kingdom Metazoa; phylum Hemichordata; class Enteropneusta; family Ptychoderidae; genus Ptychodera; species Ptychodera flava. Next base: position 27,045,778 of record NC_091939.1, read on the forward strand.
TACATTCTAATCTTGTATATGGCTGTCCACAAAGTCGACCATACCATTAATAATTGTGGATTAAAACAGGTTTGCGGCAAATTTTATCACCCTAGATTGTTACTGCGCGAAAAATTATTGTTGAAGACCATCAGGTTCACGTGTTAGTAAAGGGAAAGCAACTCCACACATCGTTCATACATTGGTGATTTGCGTTTAATGTATGGTAGTGTGTACTTTTTGTTTCACTGTCTTGTGTATAGAACCGATTGGGCACGGCGATACACAGCGGCTGTAATCTGCGTATCAGTGCAGACTTTGCTCCAGAGTGGAGAGACTGAGTACGACACTGCGATCCTTTGAAGCTATGTTTCGAAAGTTTGCCAGACTTTCTTCATCAGTCGCCTCAAGTTCATCTTCAGTGGATAAAATGTGTGGTATATTGGCAGATTGTATGTATTCCTATGTTGTCCCACTGGAAGTTTGTTCTTTCATTCTGGAAGCTAGGATGTCGAAATTTATTCAGTTGTGTTAAAGGTCGTGTTCGTATTGTGTTTACTAGATTGAGAGATAGATAGATATATGTGGTCGTCAACATGTTTAATATTGTGCTTTTCTGTCAAAATGTTGTATTTTTTCTGTGTTTTAAATTGTCAGTTGTAAACTTTGTTTGAAATCATTGGTTGACGAGTTATTTTTGACGCTTCCTTATTATGTAATCATTAGTGTTTTACATTTTCCAATTCCAAGTTTTTGTAGGTAATTCGATGAAAAATGAATACCATTTTATGCCATCCAACTGCTGTAATGTTAGTAATAATTTAAAAAATCAAGAACCATTTTGCCACATTTTATTACTTTTATCTCTGAAATCTAATCATGTGTGTTTTGTTGTAAAAACCAAACTTGAGCGTAGTGACAGGGCAGAAGCTGCAACTGTTGATAATTTTTTGCAATATTTCTATGCAATTTATCAACTACAGTTTTTTGCTGTCTCCCTACACCATGCCCAAACACACAATATTCAGTTTGTCGACAAAGCCTGTATAAATATGTATCAGGTGACAATTTACAATTAGAGTACAGACTGACAGTCAGTTGTCAGTGATACAAATGCATGGCACGCATACACAGGCTGTGGTAGCAAGCTGAATACTGAACAGTTCAACATGCTGTAGGGAGTAGAACAAGAACACAGTTGTATAAACTGAAAAAAATATTGCCAAAATTATCAAAGTTAATACAGCTACTCCCTACGGGCTGTGCCACAATTACGTACCACCCTGCTACTGCAGTGTTACTGTCACTGCATACCTCAGCAGTGACAGAGATAGCTCTGACCCTAATTTACCTTGGTAGTTGAAGAAGAGTTTGGGTCAAATGACGCTCATGTCAGTGAAATATACTTGTACACAAGATCATGCCAGATACACATGGAAGACAAGGAGACTTGAACAATTATTGGACATTTTTGAATTCTGGCATATGAGAATAATCAAATATTAAAGAAAAATGATGGGGTTAAAATGCTTGATTTCTAAATTTTCACATTCTTGTCATAAAATAATACAAAAGTAAAACTTTGAATCGTAAAGACTAAATGAAAAAATATGTGACAAAATTTGCCATTATTACACCCAAAATTTTAGAGATTAAAACATTCATCTGATGGAATGTTTTACCTTCCAGTATTGTCAATTTTGAGTAGCATCTAATTCATATATGTCCTGTACTTTTGAAACAAATTTTTGGTAGGTCATTGTGCTCATTTTTTTACAATATGGCAATTAGCCAGAATTAACAATTTGCGTACTCTCTCATGATCGTCATTTTGTGTGCTCTTCGGCAGGAGCAAATAACCTGGCCAGAGTTGGATTAACTCAAGTTGGCTTAGACCGATAAATCCAAAAAATTCACCGATAGCTTTAAAAATGAATCAATTTACGAACTTGCCGTAGGAATATTACTTTACAAACTGCTAAAAACAGATAATGTTGAACACCTGCGAGCGGGACGGCGCAATACATGTTTATTTTTTCTGCGTGTACATCCTTTACAAATACACGGGCTTGTGATAGTTTGGGGGGGGGACTTGAAAAAATTTGATCACGTAGAGGGGGGCATTTGAAAAGACCTGAAAAAAGATTTCAATTGAGATTCCTGCACCCCCAAGCGTTATTTGTGAACGCAGCCTAAAACAAACTTGTACAAGTGAAGAGTACTGTTTAAAATATTAAGCTAATATTTTAAAGATGACACACTGAAAGAGAGAAGTCATATACCTCATTAACTTTGCGACCAAAACGGTTGTCTATACGGTTGTCAATATCTTGTTTCTGCAAAGGACGTCTATGGACGAGGTCCCCGCGTTTGTCATGCGTATTTTCCCTTTGAAATCTTGCTGCGGCAGCAAAACTGTTCGATGAACCGTTTATGTTTTGAACGCTACAAATGAAAATCAAAGCCAAGAAAACGGAGCCAGTAAAAAAAACGTGAGAAGGAAGGGCTACATTTGTACGTACATGTAGTTTGTAAATTTCGAATTGGTTTTAGTATGAAATAGTGAAGTGATAGGGTATGGTCGTCATTGTCAGGCCAGACACTGATTCACTAAAATTAGGAGAACACTAACAAGACGAGTATTATTGTAATATTGTTTTATATTGTTACACCAAAATCGATCCATTGCATTGCTGGAATCTGTATGCCGAGATGTAATCCATACTGAACTGAACGGAACATTGCAAGCATAATGTTATTAGCGACACCGTGCTATGGACGTCGACAGGAAGACTAGAGTTAATGTCAAACATGTAAAATGTCGGGAGATTGTCAATTCCCCCCCCCCCTCTGTGTGGCGTACCGTAGCGATTAAATTCCCCACTTCCCGGACACGATGTGCGATCAATTTCCCCTTTTGCCCCGCATCCCCCTTCGGTTGAAAACATTGAAAAGTGCTTTAACCCTACGTGACCTTACAACTCTAACATTTAAATCTTGTTTGAGGCTGTCCACAAAGTCAACCGTACAATTGATATTGCGGACTGAAACAGTTTGGAGCAAATTTAATGTGCTCTCTCTCTATATCGATCAGCCATCATGACACACAAACGTCTATATGCTTTTTGAGAAAATTCTGTGTCACTGGCGGTTGAGGTCCCCCTGATGCCCACTGATATAAGGATACCTGCAGATGTAATATTTCGCCGAGCCTGAACTTCTAAAGAAAACAGCCAAAATTTCATCTATTATGCAGCGATATTTCGCGAGATGTCTGTTTGATCATGTTCATAATGGTAAAGATAACAAACTTCAAACGCTGATCATTTTGTTTCGATATTTTGGATGATAATAGTTCTTTTAATTTCGTTAAGCAAAGTATATGGGAAATTTAGAATATTGAATGACTTTTTAACATAACATAGTAATTTTGCAAATGATTGTTTATGATGCAAATGATTCTTTAGTTCTACTGCACAGACTTGTCAGACAACTTATGCAGCCAACGAACTGCATAAACAACATCCCTCTTTCATTTCTTCTTTCATCTACTGAACTCAATGTATGCCTTTGGAAACGTGGCATGTTTATTACCCTGTAATTTCAAATCGATACTATTATTCTGTAAAATACAGAGCGGTGTCTACTTTGTTCAAAATGTTCACCTTACGACTTTATGAATTTGCTTAAGCGGCAAAGACAGGTTACCGACGAGTAATTGATAGCTTACAGCCGTTATCCGATAATGATATGTTGATACAATGAAAAAATACAATGCAACTGATTCGTAAATAATTTAAAGGTGGTGGAATCGATACCAGGCATCGAGTTTGTTCTAGTCTGTAAGAAGATTATGAAGGTGTCATAGCCTTTTGTTTTCCATTGCAATTGTAATCTAGTAACATTTCCTTGAAAGACAATCTGACGCCTGAACCATGGCGTTAAGAGTAGAAAGTAGCGGGTTGCCTGTATGTGTGGAGCCAAATAAAACTAAACTTTTTAATCATCGTCGAATCATGTTTTCACCGGTTCGAAAACTTTTTTTGAGCAGGCTATTTGCGTTCGTCAGCAAAATCCATATTTCTGACTCTTTATAAAGGGAATATCAAGCTGGACTTGCCCAGTATTACGTACCGTTATCGCGAGAGGAACTCAAAGCAGAAGGAACCATGGGCCACGTTTTACAGTTCGCTATCTTTTGTCTGGCTGTCACTTGTATTCGATCAACTACTACTGGTTCAAACTCTGGATCTGAAGTAAGAAAATATTGTTTCACTTATCATCGTTCTTTAAATTGATTCGGTTTATGTCTATCTTTCAGGGTTCCCCCTGCAAGCTAATTATTAAGAGGTTGTTAACGAATTTCATACCTTAAAACCACTTTAACAGTTCTAAGGCTGAGTATACATGTATGTAACCTTAACGCATCTTTTCTCACGGATACGTATTTTCTGACAGTCATGTCAAACAATGGCATAGTAATATATACTTAAAATATTTCTCTATATTTTATTTTCACGGTATATATATATATTTAAACGATAATTTCGCCAAGGGCGAATATTACTCTTACTTGCTCGTTTAGGTCTACCAAGTGAACGGTGAATGTTCCACTTTTTCTGAATTTTATTAGTATAGCACATAAACACATCTTCGGAGGCCACTCTCCGAGAATAACGAGTAACGTGGACAATAGCCACATCTATGAAGGTACATAATCCTTGTGTATTTCATACCAGCAGGTTTCTTCCTGTTTTTGACGAGTTTTTATGTATTTGAGATATTTTATATACGATGTATATACAAGTAACTATCACGACCCCTATGCGTTGCTGTTCTGTATTTGAGTAAGTAAATACATTAGATTTTAAAATCTTGAATTCAGGGTAAATCGTACACGGTGAACTTCATCGATAAAAAATTCGAAGATGAAAATGTGTTCATCGACGAAGACAAGAACATCGAAATCTACAAGATTACAGATCCTACCCCAGCAGAGATCGTCAAAGATTTCAACACGGTCAGTTCAGATAGAAATTGAAATAGCTCAATATTCAAAATATAGGAGCGAATTATTGAATTGTTGTACATGTGTTATGTGATGACGAACGCTGTGGGACAGAGGGACCTCTAAATATTTACAGAAGTTCGAAAATCGGAGAGGCAGGCTGCCTCTATTAATCCCTGTTGGTTCGTCCTAAAATGTTGTATTAGACGCTTCTCAATCGAGGCTGTGCCCTATGATACTAGCTTTGAAGAATAGCGTCAGAATTTCCACTGTAGAATCGATTATACAAGTACAGTCTACCTATACATAAACGTAAATTACTCACATGCCACCGAAACTAAATAGACTCATATTTCTTACACAGGGTGTGGAAGCTATCGTTCCAGAGGACGACAATGTCTGTTACATCTCCCCAATGGATGCGACGCAGAACACACAACCGACAGAGTTAAAATCTGTACTTGAGAACGCAAAGGTAATTAAAACAAAAACAGTTCAATAGGATGTAAAACATTTCCATAGGGCAAAAGTAGTTGTACGTACTTGTGCTGTAGTCCTGTTCGTGGGATTTGTGAAACGTTAAAAACATAATTATAATATCCATCACACAAAACATTAAAATGAGACATTATATCTTCTATGAATGACTTTTGACTGGATACATTTATAGTGGCAGGACAGCTACAGGCATAGTGTTTCGTGGAATCATTACTTTTGGTCATGTCTCTTCCTTTCCCAATGTTTTCTCACTATTTGACGATCTTTGAAGTTATTTTACGGCAGGGTATCGCCGAGGAGACATAAAATTATGAGATGTATCAGTAGTGAAGTTGTATCTCTTCGAATTAGAATGCATGCAAAGAATTTACCTTTTAGCCAGGAATGACTGCATCGAAATTCAATAAATTCAATTAACAAGAGATTAAATTTGAAAATCGCCGTCATACACATCTACTAACGAGTAGTTTACTATGATGAATCGGAATAAGATAACGTTGTGAGTATTTAAAATGCTGTATGTTCAGTAGGTTCAGATATTTTACTTTAAACGGACTGGTGAACCTCATATGTAATCGCCCTTATACAATTTTAATATTGTTCATGGACACGAGGAATTTACTGACAAGGGAACCAATTGCAACAGTATCGAACCCTATCCTGTACTAATGAGTTATACCATTACTATTTAGTCACAGGGAAAATAACTTGGAGTCATTTTGATCACATCCGACAGGGTGTTTCACAGGATGTAGAGGAGGAGTCTGAAGAGTACTTCTCGATTGCCGGCGATCCAATTAAGGACTCGTCGGTCCTAGGCGACACTATTGGCGAGAAATGCGGAGGCAGAGATGCGTACTGGTTGATCATTGGCCAGCAGTATGGTAAGTGAACAGTGATGTTTTTGCCCGTTTTGTTTACATTACCATACTTTGTTCAATGTTTCAAAAGAGGTTACTCGAACAAAATGAGAGGGATTTGCCTTTGAGGTGAATCGATATTTTAAAACGTAAACATACTATATCATAGGGATGCACTTACCATAAAGTTCTTCCGTAGCCGACGCTATACTAGTTTTAGATCACTTGACAGATTAAGAGACGAATTAAATAAACTCACCACAAAGCGGCAAAATGTAGGATTAGCCTCTCGCAGTTTAATGATCATTGTCAATAAATGTAGAGCGTCAATACAAAAGACATGATTTTTTATACCAGAGATTTCAACGATATATAACTCGACATCTTATGTAAGATTCAACAACATAGAGGTCACTGTTTCTGAGTAGAGAATGTTGTTTCAAATCACTGGTTTGAAGCCTTTGTTCACTTGTATTATGTCTGTTGCCACCCTAGGCCGCGTAAAACGTGAATGTAGCCTTCAATTCGTGTGTGGGGTTCAATTCATCAATGGTCGTTGGCAATTTATCTGTGGAAACGTGTTGAAATGTTCTTGAGGGAAAATGAAGTCACCAAAAGCGCCATCAATCCAACAAGAGTAGACCTGCCCTGGAATGCACAGTAAATATGACTGATGATATTAAATCAAGATCACTCAACGAAATTGACTCTATCTCTTCTTGACAAATTCTTGAATAATTTGTAACTGATGTACGATCTATAAAGAACACATGGTTAAGATCAAATAAACTAAACTACTGCAACAGTTTTTATGTGTTTTTATTTTTTTGTTGGAGCATCTTGTCAATTTGATCATTTAACTCCATCGATTAGCTGTGTGTTCTACCAACGTTGAGAGGATTGGTAAAGAATGTGTAACCAATTTTAATGCGTGACTAATGTAAGTAGGTGCTTGCACGAGATAGCTATAACCATTTATGCAATTTCCACAACCCTGATCATCATCATCATCATCATCATCATCATCATCATCATCATCTCATCATCATCATCATCATCGTTGGTGATGTTAGTGTTGTAGTCGTCACCAATGCCATCATAATTAAAGTTTTCCCGATATTTTTGTTACCAATGATTGCATCGGTAGAAGGTGATCTCAAGCTCATACGAAAATTGCTATCGCGGACTTGATATCACATTTAAAATCTTTTGTCTGCAAGTGTATATATTAAAGAACTAATCTGGTGGTCCTTATTTGACTAACATTTTCTACTTTACATCGGAACTGTCGAGTTGGAGTAGAAGCAATTGTGGTGTACCCGGTCGATGGCAATTGTGTTGTACCCTATTGGTGTTAATTGTGGGGTACCCCATCGGCGGCATTTGTGCTGTGTCATATCGCTGGCAAGTGCGGTGTACTTTATCAGATCAGGGGCAATAGTTATGGAGCAGAATTAACTTTCATTCAGGTGGAAAACGTATTTAGTAACCTCTGTACTTATGTGAATCTCTGTGCTTCTGTCCCTTTTCGAAAGTACGTACCACGGCCACCCAAGCCAGGTCAATCTCGTGGAGGGACTTTGCTCACAGGAAACGCGGAGAGGGGCGCTCTCAAGCGACTGATCTGCCAGTCTGATGCACAACTGTACATCCTGATTTCCACTTGCAAACCTTTTGCTAGCTCTAGTCCGAAACACAAAAGTGGAATTTAAAAAATGAGTGAAAAAAATTACAACCACGATGTGGAGACGTAATGATACAATGTATGGGTCGATACGCTAAAAGCTTAGTTCTGCATGCTTTTATGAACATTAAGGACTCTCAAGTCAACATGAAGTGGGTTTCTGACATCTATAATGTCAATAGTATCCATGTGTGAAAAGAATTTCGTAATTTCATTAATTATTGCCACGCATGTGTGAGTAACTGCTATCTGTATGCGTCCGTACATTTCTCTTCGTGCGTAGTCTGCTATCTCTTGTCTCCTATTCATAGTCTGCAGAGTAAACATATCAAAATGTAAGGCCGTGATCTGTTGTTCTGTATACTCGCTTTAGTTTCCGTATTCGGACGTCGGCACAAAAGGCTCATGCAGTGCTTGCTCATCACGTTTTCAAAAGCGAAGGCCCGCTGCTACTCGTAATTGAATATGGAAAGCAGATGTTGATGAGGTCATGAAAATGTTGGTGATGGATTTCTTAAATAGAGTACGCGTTTGTAACTGACATGAATTTTTGTGTACATCTTTTAAAATCAATCTCTCTCTCTCTCTCTCTCTCTCTCTCTCTCTCTCTCTCTCTCTCTCTCTCTCTCTCTCTCTCTCTCTCTCTCTAAAAATTTGGTTTCCCCGTTCATGACCGACATTCATTCATCAAAAACAACACAGTACTTTCTCACTGTTGTTTCCGTCGAAATGAATTTTAGAGGTTAACGCGTAAGGACAACTTTATTAATTTTTCTCATACTAGGTGAACAATAGCTCTCACCATGTATGACACTGATTCCAGGTATAAACTGGTCAGCATAAGCAGCCACAAAAACATTTTAGAGAATGCCGAACAATCTATGTTCTTGGTTTGCTCTGTTAAATTTGGCAGACGATCCTTACTAAACGAGCACGTCAGTAAGGTCAGCTTGTCCCACTGGCAGCATCAACCCTAGGAATCATGCACTCAACACAACCTTACATTAGCAGCCGGGTGCCGGGTAAATAACCCGCCTGTTTTGCATTATTGCCGGCTACTTTTAACGTAATGAGATTATTTTTATAGACCTATTAATTTCGATATCGCACTGCCAGCTGTTAGACGGCACACGTACGATTAGCAGTTTCGCGACCCCTTTCCCCGCTTGGAACTGCACAAACATAAAACAGTTTCTAAATACCAATTTGTGGCTTTTTGAGCCCGATCTTTTACTTGTTAAAAGTGTGATTGGCTGATGGACGCGCCTATGGTGTTGCCTTTGTTACGAGCAGCGTATTTGGTTTGATTAGAATGCATGTCATCTTAGGTCATCTTTAACGATGGCGACAAAAAGAAATGTGGCGTCGGCCACTGGTATCTTGCCGATGGAATATATTTTTCCCGAAGAAAGACCGTTCAAAAGGTATACTTGATTACAACAATACATTCAGTTTATGTATCAGAAATTTCCAATTTCGCTGAATTTGTGAGCGAAAAGCACCGAAAAGATGTGATTTTGATCGATGATTCGAAGTTCACGAGACTGGCGAGCTAGTTTTCCGCCGCCGCGCTGGATGCCAACGTCACTACAAGTATGATAATCTTCTAAACAAATCAAGTTGTTCTCAGAGCAAACTGACGCATTAGATTTAAAAAAATGAGCTAGAGCTGATTTTTCTTAGAACCAACTGTTTATTTGAATGGGTATTTTATTTTATTTGATTATTTTTACGTACGGTCCACAGTCACGGCATATGTTTCCGACCGTTTTACGCCGTTTTCTCTGACAGCCTCGCCTACCTACTGATACGCTATAAGTGTCTGCGTGTATACGCACTGTTAAATAGACATCAAATCAGGTCAAATAATCGTTATCATTCAAGGTAACTAAGAAAGTTACCAGGTCCAAGGAACATATTGAAAATGACAAAGGCAATGGGGTCATCTTGAACCACAAAGTAGTGGTGGTACCAGGTGTCCGGAATGGGTAAGCGTACCCTGCCAGCTAGCCGCACCCGTCAAGATTGACCCAAAGCGACAAATCCATTGTTATTTGGTGAATTCACCAAATTACTTTTGTGAGTCAAAATTTGGTATGCTGTCACTCATCATTAGAGTAACAGACAGGTCATATTTTGATACAACATCTCCGTATCTACCGTAGAACTTCTTAAATGATTTCACTAATCTACTTTCTGAGAACCCTTGCCTCACTAACTTTTGAGCTAATAGGCTGTGTCTAACTCGAAAGTCTTCATATGAATTGCATGCTCTACTGTATCTAAGAAGTTGTGAAATATACACACCATAAGCTGGAGATGATGGTATATTGCTCGACAAAAAGGGAAGTTTATGATTTCAAAATTGAAATCGTCTCTTTTGTCATACAGCTTAGTATATAGTGTATTTTGTCTTATTTCAAACAATACGTCTAGGTATGAAGCCGAGTCCACACTTTCAGTTGTTTCTTTTATTTCTAAATCATCTGGGTAGATGTGGTGTAGATAATTGGATATACCAGGATTGTTTAAACTGATGAGATCATCGATATATCTGTGGGTGTTGTTAAATCGCTTGGCAATCCTCTTACATCCAGATTTCTGAAGTGATTGTATGAACTCTGCTTCATACGAATACAAAAATAAGTCTGCAAGAAGTGGGGCGCAGTTTGTGCCCATGGGAATGCCTATGGTTTGCCTTAATGTCATGCCAGCAAACTTGATAAATATGTTGTCAATAAGGAAATATAGCATTTGAATCACCTCAACATCACTGTATTTGAGTTTGGCATCGCTGTTGTTGGTGAAATAGCCCAAGTTGCGCTTGATGGCAATGTATTCATACCTACGACTACCATTCTTGTAAAAGAAGGCTTTCTTCACGAGAGATGATAGCCTGTCTTTAAGTTTGTTATGTGGGATGGTTGTGTACAACGTTGAAAAATCAAATGTGTGGATTGAATTGTACATGTTTTTGTTATTTTGTAAAATATGTAACAATTCTTTGGAGTTCTTTAATATCCACATTTGATTGACCCCACTAGTTTCATAAACTTTGTCACAATACCGTACCAAACCAGATTTCATGGTTGATAAAATGATGGTTAAAAGTTGTGACAAGCGTTTTGTTGTACACTTACTGGAACCAGCTATGAAACGTTGTTTATAAGGATTCTTATGGATCTTAGGAATCCAATATAGATTAGGTAATACCTTGTCATCTTGCGCTAACTTGATGCTAAACTCACTTAAAACTGTTGAATGGTTCTGCAATATTTCCTCTTCAGATAAGGTTGAAAGAGAGTATGTTGTACTACTCTCATCATCTGAGTTAATCTGAAGTTCGTTCTTCAAACATTGAATGTAATATTGCTTGCAGACAAAGATGATGTTGTTTGATGCTTTGTCTGCAGCACAACAACATATTTATCGTGTAAAGCATCTAGACATTCCCGTACAGAAGGGTCATCAATTTAAAATTTAGGGTATATCAGGATATTTCATTTTATTGGGTGTCATTTTTAGATAATAAGGTTCATCGATAGAGTATGTTACTAAAGGACCATATCAAAAGGTCGATGTCGGATAAAAATCTAAATTCTTTAAAAATATTTTCATCCGACAAAAACGATATACTAGTTTGATTTGATTGAAAATTTAAAAAAAAATGATGTAATTACATATTTTTGCTCCCTACAATACCGTAATTGCAACTGGAAAATTTATTTTTCTTCTAGTTGTGTGATTCAAGGAGTGGGGCAAAACTTAAAGAATTAAGTTTTTTATCCGACATTCATCTTTTGACGTGGTCCCTAAGTTAATCAACTCTTTTCTGATTGAATTGAATATCTTATTTAAATATCATCATGAAAACAATATAAACAGTTATATAGGTAGGCCTGATGGTGAATACTTACTAGTATTAATTTAATATAGATTGTACTTATCTTCTTTCTGACTATAATTTTAGCATTTTTTGAGTGAGTCCAGAGTTCAGATTTAGTTATTTGTACATTTCTCTCAAACATTAGATGACCAAGTTCTATCAAGCACTAAACAGTCTGATCCCTCCTCTAATGTCAAATGTCACTTCAGATGCCACCAGAGAACACCATTTCCACTTCAAAATTTCATTTTTCTCCTCTTGAGAGAGGGGACAGCCCCCCTCGCGCTCTCCCCCTCGTTCGCTACGATCACTCGCCACTCGGTCGCTTCGCTCCCTCGCAGTCAACCCGCCTACTTACTTAAATACCTGGCTACTTTTAAATATAAGGGCAACACTGTACATATGCCGTTTACAAACACCAACTCTCGACCATCAGCATAAAGAAAATAGGATCAAAAATGCTTTCAAGTCAACAGTAAAACCGTATTCAATTATTTGTTCAATACCGTTCTAGTACTCTTTGACTTTATTATTAGTTCTTGATAAGTTTTGTCTTTTGTTTACGATTGGTATTTATGATTTACTGTGTATTTTTTGTTAATTTTTGGGTTATCGACTCGACTTAGTCCAAATTGACATTGTCCATGGCAGAACCTTACCCAATGTAATACTTGTGATAATTAGGTATGTAAATTTGTGATAACGTTTTTTGCTTCTTTTTGACAGAATTTTATCGCGCTTTCAGTAAAAAATTCAAAATGACATAACAAATGTGTACACAATAATACAATACACGTAGTTTGAAGGTTTCTTTGCTTGAAGGAGCGTTCATAATGGCCAAATCTACAAAGGCAAGTATGGTGCATTTAATACCTTTTACCAGCACAGCAGAAATAATATATTCACGGCATGTCACGCTTTGGCTGGAATAAGGCGAAGGGCAGGTGCAAACTGCATTTTAATAAACATAGACCTTGCCTTTGTGCTGTTTGATGGCTATACTGTTTATGTCTAGTTGCTTCATAAGTAACAGAACACGCAAACGTTATCTTAGGATATTAAAAACAGGGGAATATAAATAAGAATGTACTTATTCATTGTCTATAACTATTCCTCTCATAATTAATATTTGAATTTGATGTATATGACGAAAGTGGTTGGGGAAAAGAGAATTAAAAACAGGGAAAAAGAGGATTCGAACCGATTGATTGCGCAACTTGTGCCACGTTTCAAGGATCCGATACAAAATTTCTATTTTTGGCTTCACTTTCGTCAAAAACTGCATGCCAACGTGTCAGTTAATGGTGCAAAGTGGCATGAACCGGGGAAAGATTCTGACAAACTGAACAGTATGCATGTAATTTCAAAAATGTGTTGTTGTATGGGCTGAAAATTGTCGTGTGAACAACTGAGTAAAAGCTGCCATATGTGATGAAAAATACATTTGTCTCGTAAGAAGACAACTTAATCTGTCACGACATGTCTACTTAGAGCCATTTTACACTTCCTAGTGCAAGTAAGGTTGTTAAAACAAAATTCGTGTCATGATATTAATGCCTCACCCATTATTTCCGGGTTCGGGACAGGGTAAAGGAGACAACAGATTTATTGTGGAGGGATTTACAAGTTTTTGTCGAAATAGGAAACTCAATGTAACAAAAATAGTACACATTTTACATACACATTTAAAAGCAAAAGAAATTAAACTATGATTTTAATAAAATTTCAGGCTTGAGGGACGCAAACCACATGATATCAAAAAACAAAAAAGTAAAAATGATATTTTTACGACAGTCTCCTGAAGTTTGAACGAAGCATGCAACTACTTTTAACGCGAATTTATCGATTTATGGTTGAAGCACATTGTTACTATTCATTGACATGAAGAAAAAAGTGATTCTATTGTTTTCATAAAACATGTTCACCAAATTGTGGAAGATAACTCCTTCCTTTTACGATGAAAGTGATATGAATGTACAGTGATCATGATAAATGAAACATGACGCATCTTACAGTCACTGTAAGTTCAATGTCAAACATGATATATCGATAGACAGAGTGATGGACGGAAAGATGGATGAATGAGTAGATAGATAGATAGATAGATAGATAGATAGATAGATAGATAGATAGATAGATAGATATTCGATTATCAATAATTCTATTATTCAACTGTCGAGCACGGAGTAGAAAATCATACATTACCAATGACTTTGAATTTGAAAATCATGAGTTTTAATAGTTTCATTTCATTTACTGAAGGAATTTGACATTCTTTGTACACCAGCGAAATTTGGATTTCACTCTCTCACTGACCACGAACAGTTTAGAAAGCGTCAGTGTAAAATTCAATGACTTTTTTAACATCAATTAACAATTCTGTAATTATTAATTATCAATTCTGTAAAATAAAGAAGCAAACCTTCAGAGTTAGATGTTATTCTAGAAAACACGTACCATCATTTTGTCGGTTGCGGCGTGTCAACATCGTTCCAAAGACTGCGACCCGTATCCTCAAAGCAGCAATCACTACGAACATTGTTGTTTGGGAGCTTACCGCGTAAACATTACGTGCCCGCATCAAAAGCTTCATATTGTGTAGGTAATTACCGTTACCACTCTCTATCTCATAAACACTGTCGGGTAGCTTCAGACAGGGTGGTCCACATTTTACTTCCTGGTTTATCCTCTTTAGCTTCGCAAAATGGTAATCGTTTGCTTTTTAAATCTTTGTTATTTTATAATGAGTATTGCCCTAATATAGATTGCAAAGATGTTTATCAAAGGACACAAATGTTGTGATTTTAACCCGTGCAGAAAGTTTACCAGGATTCTATCGGTTTAAACAATTATGTTTGTGTGCATAACAAGGAATATAAATACTATCTTCTCACATAATAGTATGTCCGACAGTTATAAACAATCAAATTGAAGTAATTCTTGCAGTGTGCTCTTAAAAAACATCTTCGGCCATAGTGGTTTTTAAAATAATGTATAATTTTACCGTATTTGGATTTGAATACGCAGTATTTCTTGAACCATAACATCATTACAAGATCTAACCTTGTAATGTCCAAGATATCGTAAGTGTATAGCAGAGCGACAGAAATGTGTATTTTTGATGAAAGAATGCATTTTTTCGCCAACCCTGTTGAAATTGAAGTAATCAAAGTAAACTGCTGCATTTTAAATGCAAGGGATATGAAGGCATATAAAAATGTAGTCTGCTTGTGCCTTTCAACTTGCTGATACTGTCTTAGTATGAGAGGAACTTTCTATACATACTGGGTCCATCTATGACGTCTGTTGATGTTAATGATCGTCAATAATCTGGTTCTTTCAAATACTGAGCAGAATGGGTTCTTGACAATTAAACTAGCTGAAGCAACCAAAAGGAGGAGAAATTAAAGTCTTGACATTTCTGCTTTTAAAAAAGTAACTTAAACATACCATTTAGGACTACTGCACATACAAACTAAGTATAACAGATGCAAAACAATTCATTCACCCAAAACAAACACAGACAAAAAATAGAAATTCAACAAAGGAGTGAAAACTTGTCAATATCGAAAATGGAAAAACAAGTAGATACAGACGGAAAAGTGAGTAAAAGCTATAAGCAGGAGAAATAGGAATAAAGGACTATCACTTCTTAAAATAAATATTTTGACAGAAAATAAATTATATTCTAACCGAAAGATACACCTGACACTCAGACCAGCAATCATAAAGGAACTGCTGATATATTTTGTCTAGTTTATACTGAAGGTAAAATTACAATTCTAGATTTTTGTTGTGTATGATTTTCTCAGCGGACAACACAACTGGTAGGTGACGGCCTAGCAGCCCCAACTTCATCATCAGATTTGCCTAACGGGAATATATTTCGTTGATGAAATATTGATGGAGAACCACAGATTGACAAGGTGTATAGGAACTCTTCACACATCTACTTGTGCAAGAAACAAGGACTGAGAAGGACGCTTTTATTAAGGTGTATATACTAGGTGTGAAATATTTGCACAATTGCACTAATTAATTCTTTAAGCTTAATCTTGGCATCCGGGCAGACTTTTCACATGATATTGAACGTATCATCTTTACCCGGGAATAACGCCATCCAGTAAACTCCAATATCAAAACAACTAAACAGAGTGTTGCTATTGAAAAAATCACAGAGTTTCTAAACACACACCGAATATTTACATATACGACCACAGACGGTGTCCGTGATATGACCAAAATAACACACGACAGTCTAGACCAATAGCAGTCTCACTTAGGCATCACAGTTTCCAAGGCAAACTTACAACTCTACCTTGACTACAAAGGAATATGTAGACGATTAAAGCAATAATAACGTTAACTACGCATTTTCTTCATCATTTTCATGATTTTATTTTTAAACCAAAGTGGGAGTGTGCTAACTAAGTGACGTGTATAGAAGTTAACTGCTCGCTGATTTGGACCATGCCTACACGATTTAACAGGTTAAAAAATAAAGGGGTGCCGCACTCATAAAATGGCGCCCTCACGGAAAAGTACAAAAAATGTGCTATTTTGTGCAGATACACATATTACCATCGAATTTACCTTCCTTGGGGAATCGTCATGCGAGAGGATGTTGGGATACAGAAACAGCGTAGAGAATCCAAGTCTTCAAAGATCTTATATATGGAGGTTTTATATTGCCAGATAATTCCTTTTCTCAATATGTTCTCCCTTCGTCTGCCCGGGTGTTCGTAAAGATATCTTTTATGTACAATTCAATTTGTAAAATTCTTTTTTACATACAAATTTAAATGCAAAGTCGTTATGAGCGTCTTTCCCAGGCTGATAACAACCTATATGTTGCCAAGGTACCTACATGTATTAATGGCCAAGACCATAAACACCAGAATAATTATGTATTTGCCAGACTTCTCACACCATGTACCGCAATCGTACATAATTATTAAGTCTGAACCTTATTATTGACCGTTATGCAGAATTGACGTCAAAGTCAATGACCTCTGTAACACACATCGTGATCATCTTAAAAACACGAATGACGCCATTTACTTGAATGTGTGAAAGCCCATAAAGGACATATTTTTATTTTGTAGTTTTTATTTTTGCGAGATACTATCTTGTGCGAACTTGCAAGTATCTGGTGCGCACCAGATAGTATCTCGTGCGCACCAGATACTTTATCGTGGCACGAATTACTATCTGGTGCGCACCTGATAGTATATCGTGGTCATTAGATACTATCTGGTGCGCACGTGTTCGTATCTAGTGCGCATGATATACTTTCTAGTGCACACGAGATGCTTTCCAGTGCGCACGTGATAATATCACATGCGTACTGGATATTATCACGTGCGCACTAGATACTAACACGTGCGCACAAGATAGTTATCGAATCTTTTATTGCCTTGCTAAGGTACCTACATTTCTAATTAGTCATTCTTTGGCCATATTGGTTCCCTTTTATGTTTGTTTGTGCATTTGAAAATAAATTATAAAGCAAATATTGAACTTTATTCTACCCTCTGTTTTATCAGTTGGCTGACTTGTTGTGCTATACGCCTTCATAATGTGTAAGCAATTTATGGTTAAAATTTAGATTAGTATTGTTTCATTTTTTTCTTTGAACAATCGAATTAATAATTGCAAACCAAAAAAATATACCTCAGTTCCGACTTGGTTCACACAACCATCATGTGTGTGTAAATGTACGATTCCCGAATAAATTAGCCAATTTGACGTCCTTTCTTGCTAATACTTTTAGATTTATTTTATGCTATCCAGACTTTCCATTCGGCCGATATCCTGTCCTCTTAATGAAGAAAATGTATCTTGCGAACTGGCTGTCATTGTATTAGTCGTGCTGCAGAGCTATCAGCTTTGTGTAAAATGTTTCTACACATTTTGTCGTGTTGGTTTTTAAGGTTAATATCGTCTGATTAGTTTTGCATAGAGAATAATTTATTCATAACACGGTTATAATATTTGTGTGGGATGCCGGGTTTGATATCGTGTAATCTTCATTTATCTTTGTGTCATTATTACGTGTATGTTTTAGGGGACAATTAGTTACTGATGTAAGGCTTTTCTATATTTTTATGACGAAAAAAAACCATTCTGCTCTGTTTACAAGATCTAAATTATCATGTGTAACACTCCTCATGAATAAACTGCCGCGGACGAATTTGGCGGTGTCACGACCGTTTCTTCTTCTTGATTAAAATAAATTGTCGAACAAATGAGCTACAAACCAAACTATCCCGCTCAGTAAAATGTCAAACATATATACTGAAAGACAATGCCTGTACTAGTTGAACAAGACTGGCGTGAAAGAGGATTCCTGACAACTTCTGTTTATTTTTAAACTTCTTAAGACAGAATGAAACATATTTGAAAGAATTCTACTGTTCCGATCATCATGAGCTAAAACCTACTTCCGATGTGCCACCCCAGTTGGTTTAGCCCAGCATCTTTTCACTTGATATCTCAATAGAGCAAATGAAGTAAATTGTTCTTCATCTCCTGTGTATGAATAGTTTTCAAAGACGTTATTCTTAATTCATTATTCAGTCCGTACTGGACGGTGCGCGGAGATGTTGGATTTCGTTTGGAAACGTTATCTACTGTGTAAAAATAAATCCTCTGAGTATGCTGATACAACATCGATTCTAACACCTGTTAAAATAGTTAAAAGATGTTTCATGCACTTTATTGTGATGCTTAGTTAAGTGATAACATATGATAAGCCTGTGCTTTTCGCGTGTGTCATAAGATAGAATTAATGATGTAATGATACACATTATGTTGTAACTTTTACCTTCTACTTGTATCTTGCAGTCACAAGATAGTATATTTTGTATACAACAAACTTTCTTGTAAGCGCAATATATTAGCTGAACATGGTTAAACTATTCAGAAGGCAAAAGATACCATTATAACATTATGTTCTCACAAGTATGATAGTAACATTACATCTGGTACTAGATATCATCTAGTGCTAACTAGATATTATGTCGTACGCACCAGATACTATCACATGCGCACGATATACTATCTGGTGCATACGAAATACTATCTGGTGCGCACGAGATACTATCTTTTAAGCACCAGATACTATATATAGTACCTCATATGTGTCATGCAGTATCAGCCACCGTCGTGCTTCATAAATCAGTATAGAAACTGTAACAGTAGCTCTCACAACTCTCTCCCTTCCATGTACTATCTGAATTTGATTGACAGACATGCTTTTTAAGCAATCCTCAAACATTTGCCTTGTGAACTTTGAGATCATGTTGCTGGTCAATTTTGCCATTCAATGATGAGAGCCAGAATACTATGCCTTTGAGGTAGTCAAGTCTACTGATGATTCCTCAGGCTAACATTTTCTTATCAAGAGATTCAAAATCTCATAAAACACTTATTTCAACTTGCAAATCTTCCTACGGTATAATATTTGTCGAAAGGTACGTTTTCGGATAAAATAAGACATCGGTTATTTATCTCAATGTCAAACATTCGATATGAAATATATTGTCATAAGGGGACAGAGGAAGTCTACTTTCATTTAAAAATCCGACATCGGCAAAGTGTCGTTTAAATGATGATTGCTCAGACAATGTCAACTGAGTCATAAATACACTGATAAAAAGAGTTTACAACCAAATTTTCTTTAAAAAATGATGAGGATGATATTGCAATCATTCTTAAGCACTAAGGGTGATTGCTACTCATTGAACAAATTACAAAAGGAGAACAAGAAAGAGGTTTAACATTCAAATCAGCAAAGTGTGACCAGGTGAATAAATTGAACAGCTGTCAACGAGATGCAAGCTTGATGAGATGCAAATATCAACATTCGGTTTGTTCTGGCAAAAATAACCTAATACAAAATCTACGATTCCCATTGATTACCGTCTTTACTTTGTTTATCATAAAGGCAGAGCAAACCGCGCAGTCAGATGATAAACAAGAGGTAGAACAAAGTTCAATATTTGCTTCAAAGTTTACTGCCAACGCTTAACAAAAATAGAAGAAAATCAATATGGCCAACGAATGACCAATCAGAAATTCAGACACCTTACCTAGGATCTAAAAGGTTCAAAAACTATCTCGTGCGCACATGATACTATCACGTGCGCACGAGAAACTTCCTATCATGTGCGCATCTGATAATATCATCGTGCGCACGAGAAACTATCTCGTGACCACGGGAAAGTATCTGGTGCGCACCAGATACTATCTGGTGCGCACCAGATACTTTCACGTGCGCGCAAGATAAAAATTATTTTTTCTCATAAAAAATGTCCCTTATGGGATTTCATATGAATGCACACACACGATGGCCGACATTTTGTCGTAATCTTTTTTTTCTCTGTCATGTTATTAGTTTTAGAAAAAGGCTGGAAAACTAAAATTATGTAAAACATTTGAATTTACATGCCACTTTCGACATTTATGACAGCGTTTATACCTTTTTCCGGTCGTTAATGGTTCTTTTTCAGGAGGCGTTACTTTACACTCTTTCTTCACGTGGTGGCGCTCCACAAGCCTCACCTCTTGCCAACATCGGGCGATCAACTACATTTTCATGAACTGAGAGAGCACGATAATTTATAAGGTAATCTAAAATGAAATAAGTGTTCAAATATGGTTGAGATTGGTATATAGTAAAGTAGACCCATACAGGAAGCCATTAATTCATATTGATGTCGTCGGATTGACCAAACCTATCGTCAACTGATGTATGAATATTGAATACAAGTCACTATTCATCTGCGTTGTTATTCCATAGGACGACATTTGACAAACTGGGGAACATTTGTTTTTTGGTTTTATGCTAATTTACCTGCCGCAGCATTATAACGCAGAGGGCTTGATCCAGCATGACCGAATTTCAAACATATCGCAACGGCATCTCTGCTTTTTCACACCAAAATCTAACCAAACACAATATAATCTTTATCCCTAAAAATAGTATGCCCAGCACCTGAAGTGCAGTGTACTGGTGCTTTCCCTCTGTATCACAATGCAACCTATGTTCGCTCAATTTTAAAAGTTTCGAGTTTCAAACGAAATATTACATTTCATAGAGTAGTATTAAGCTTTTGACTTAAACAAATTTTTATCATAGTATTACAGTTCACCGTCTCCCTTCGGGATACGGAAACAGCGTAAAGGCTCAAAGTCTTCAACGTTGACACCGTTTATCTCCTATACAAAGATTTTACATCCTGCCAGGTGTAGTCCCTTCTCTTGAATGCTTGTATTCATAAAGACATCTTTATACAATCTATGCAGCGGTTATTTACATTTAGTAACTTGTCATAAGTGTCTCTTCTGATAGTGACGTATTCATGGCTAAGGTACCTATCTATGGCCAAGACCATAAACTCCAGAACAATTATTTACTCGTTTGATTTCTCACAGTACGTACAAGCACACCAGTTGAGAAATAATTTTGAACCTGATTACTGACTTTTATGCAGAACTAAAACCAAAACTGAATGATCTTTATAACAATAATAAAATTAAAGTTTTTCTACCCAAAAGTATGAACCCCTTCCATGCCGTGAGTTAACTGTTGCTACCATGGTAAACGTTAAAATTCTCTGCTTTTTGAAAATGTATAGTGTATAGAGGGGTTTTCAAGTCATCTTTGATAAGAAATATTGCTTTGAAAAAAGTATATCGGTTAAGTGCAACGCTATACCTTAAGTTAAATTTGACGGTAGAAGTACAGCAAAGGCCAGACTGTATAACGTTGGTGTTTTCCGTGTAATGAATAACAACCTAAACGCTTCGCGAAAGATATTAAGTCCGCCAAAAATCGCGCTATGTTAGCATGCAAAAAAGTGCTCGAGTGGTCTTTCAGAGTGGCTATTTCTAAGCGTCTACAAAGGCGCTCTGGATATAGTAGCCGTGCCATCGACTTATCTTTAAAATATGTTCACATGCCAAATTTATTATTTCATGGGAATCGTGAGCGTCTTACGGAACATGTGGTGACACGTGAAGTTAGCATTGCGTTGTAACTTGAAACCTCTTTTGTTGTGGTACAAATAAAATATTTCAAAGATCTTTCGTATATTTTCGTTGCTTGCCTTAGAAGATTAGGAAGATAAAGTTGTTAATTGACCTACACTAAAGTTTGACTTTCTTCGGAGTATCTCATACAATAATGTACTTATGAAATAATTATGATATTAGAAATGACAAACAAGCATCATTTTATTTAAAATCATTTATTACCATTTATCATAGTCTCGATGGAGTAAATCCTAAAAATGTCATCACAAGAATTGAATCAAAATAACTAAGGATTAGCAACAACATTTCAAAATTAAAGTCACTTACAAGCTATAAAAACTTAACAATTATCATTTGTAGTTTAAAATACCTAATTTTTATTTCTCTTGGCTATGATAAAGTTGAGATCTGGTTGTTATAATTACAAAATCACTACTCGTAGCATTCTAATGTTGATTATTAATTGTTACAAACACACTTGACCTAATTAACACAAAATGGTTTATCTTACAGTTGTGATAGGACATTTAATTTGTAATCTTAATAAGGACAAGTCAGTTTAAAAATGACACCAACACAAAATTGAAGTGTATTTTGGATGATGTAGTTTGTTTTTGCTCTTATTACATGAAAGCTGCTCTTTTACTGATATTTTTGATGAATGTTCGATTTTTTTTGTACCTAGTGTTTCCTACAATATATGTAAGTACAGGATAAAAATCAAATAAAACGTATAATTTCGTTAATTCTCCGTCTGATTCAAACCCACGACGTACGGCACCTATTCACCAAGCTAAGACATCACAGTCAAAGCCATTAGGCTAAATTCCAACCCTTAATAAAGAGTGGTTCAATAACCGAGCTCATGACAGATGTCGCAATTCTTCAAACCGTGACACCTCCTCACACTGCAAAGTACATGGAGCACTCGCATTTGTATACACATCGTATATCGCACAGTAATCTTTTAAATTTACTTGCGCGCAAGTGCAAGTTCGCTTTCAAGGAGACTAAGAAGATAGACTTGATAAAATCAAATTGAATGCCATATTCAAATTAAATCAATATTGAAAGACTTGTCATAACAATATCAACAATTAGCAACGAGTAATTCCAATCCGATGAAGAATTTACTGAATTAATTACCACTGATTCGCGTTTTATTCTTCACCATTAAAATTAATATTAACCATGTTAGGAGGCTTAGTCAAACCAGCTACAATGGCTCTACGTACGATCGAGAAGATTTCGGTATTAAGTATTACCACTCAAACTTAGAAAACAACTCCAACTTCTATAAATTTGAGAAGATATATTGTGTGGATACCAAGAGTAGAGTAGCATAAACGTCGCATTAACAAACATTCTACTTAATCTAAAGTGAAGTATGGATACTTTTAAACTTGTCTAATAAACACGCCATAGAAAAATGATATAATACAATAGAAAAACCGTACAAATGCATGGCATAAGTCAAATCGATATATCCCAACCACCAAGACTAATATAAACTCAAGTCCTATAAACGTCATGTACCAGTGTTCTTTTTGTTTTACATATCACGTACCACCTGATAATATTACATTCTAAAATTTTTGATCTTAGACTTATACTTGGATGTCGAATCGAAGGCCGCCAGAAAGTGACAGGATATGAACGCACGTCATTTCCGTTTATCAAAGTGGCGTGGTTTTACGGTTCTCTATGCTAATTTTAAAATAATTCTTACATAACTAGATCTTTACTTAAAAAAAAAACGATACCAAAAATGAAACAAGATAAAGTTCAAATGTATAGCGTAGATCAAAACATATCCTATAATCACAGTGTCTTCATAAAAATCTATATATTGCCTGGCTTCCTTTAAAACAACACATAAAAACATACAGTACGTTTAGATGTGTATTCCTATATGCTTATACGGGAGGCTGACGGAGTTGAAGTTATCAAATTCAAAAGTAACATGAAAAACGCCGTCTTCAGCTCCCTATATTCGGATTGTGTAATGATGTCTTCGTGTAAAATCATATAACAGTGAGTTTATAATATGGCCCCTTAACTTCTTCACCAATAAGCCATTCAACAAATTCACAAATGTTACTACATGCAGTCCCTAATAGCCAATTAATACGTCAATATTTCCTTAACACGTTAGAAAGACTACTATATAACAAACACTCAAGTGTCTGAAACAATTATTAAGGAAATAAGAAATACTAACATGGTTTTATTGAGAAACACTGTGGAAACATTTCTGATATAGGAATGGCAATAAAAAAGTGAACAACACCCAACGGTCACAAACTTCATTGCAATTGGAAAAAGCGACACCGAATTGTTTTAATGTTGTCTAATGAAAACATCATCGAATGGTCACATTATCTTGCGCAGCATATTTAAGTGATATGCTTGATCTCCAAGATCATTTTTCTAACAATGCAACTAAACCCAGTTACTTCCTACCTGTTTAAAAGTGATACATCAATGTCATATTAAGTGGATATACAATGCCAGCCATTGCCATAAAATCAACAAAAGTTTTCTGTAGAACCAGATATCTGTAAGTCTAGAAAAAAGTTAATGGTAGAAATATCATAAACGATTAGAAATTGTCAACGCTTATACATATTAATTATGTAAGGTATTCAAAAACACAAGTTTTCCAAAAATCCAAAACAACACTGAAGTCTAAATAGTATAACAGATGTACGGACGCTGTCGCTGTATTTCATAATACACAAGTATGAGAAACGCCTTTGTGTGACAAATGATTATCGTCCAACTGCTTATTACACACGGCACTCTTTCTTGAAAACTGAATGTGTTTCTGTAATTGCATTACAATCATATAGCATTTTCTTCATATCTTGAGCCCTCTTAAAGGCATAATCGTAGTCGCCAAACACTTCAGCGATACGGTCAGACCATTGACGAATGTCACGTCCCCGATCTTTATCGGTTAAACCAACATCTACGATGACAGCGGCTGCCGCATCTCTGTGCATGTACTTAGTGAGGAATTTCGCTAGGCCTGAGTTGCTGTTAACAAGGACTGGTACTCCTGCTGCTATGGCCTCCATGCCAACCATACCGAAAGGCTCGATGTGTGATGGGATGAGGCAAAGGTGACTTTCTTGCAAATCAACTTTGGTTCTTCGCTGGACAAGTTATGAACCACTTTACAGACCAAATCAGCACTAGTGACATGCTTATTGATGAAGTCGCGCGCAGACTGTACCTGCTCTTTACGGACACCGCTGATTTGCCATATTGGAGGATTCAGAGTAGATTTCAATCTCTTGAGAGTAGTTACGTACTCACTCAGACCATGAGCGACGACATCAAACCCTTCCAGATGGGTCATATGATCTATTCTTCCGTAGGTGAGAATCTGTGGTTGGCAGGTAGTTGATGGTTTCTTGATTAGCAGTCGAAAGAATGCTTCATCAGGCATTGGTAGGAATAGCTCATGTTTCACGGATGTCAGCATACTGAACTTGCTTTCAAAATGATGATATACACGTGGTCCGACGGAGAACACAACATGTGCTCTAGCAACCTCTGTCAAAATGTTTGCCTCCTTCTGCTTGACTCTAGTAGGTGTCAATTCATCTCTTGTAACTTCGATGTCTTCCGGTAAGGCATGGTTGAAAAGGATGACTTTTTTACCCTGCTTGTGTTTACTATGTATGTCAAGGGCAACCTTGGAGGTGGTCGGTAGGTGACCTATAACGACGTTTACATCTGATATCTCTGTGAGTGGTGGGTAGTGATGAGAGTAGTATTTAGTCAGCCACGTTTGACTTGGTTTGGCATCAGAATCTTCATCATCTCGAGGTAAAATTAGTTGAACGCCCCTTGACGCTGCATCATGCTGTTCTTGCTCAGTTGCTTCATTGACCGTTGCTTGTACCTTTTGACCAGTTTCAGCAGCGATGCTAGATGTCAGTCTGTGGACTGTTGCTATGCCACCTTTCTGAGCGCCCCACTCATGGCAAATAGTAAGAACATTGCCACCACTGTAGGGAATTAAAACATAGTAGAGAGAAATAGTTTAAATTCAGAAGTTGCGAAACTTTCATATCACGAATGCACTATCAAAATTGCGCTCTAAAGGGGTGTGAGCAAAATGGCCCAAAACTCATGATGCAAGGTGCCTTTCAGCCAAGCAACATGGGAGCTCGAGAGCTTCAGAAAATCTAGGCAAGCTCTTTCAGTTTGTTTCGATACAAAAGTGACAACCAACCGATGTTGTCTCCATCGTAAATACATCAACGATCGTCGATTACAGCTCTTAGTTTCGAAATCTGACACATCTTTCCAGAAACGATCACTTGTGTATTGAAAATCCCTGTCCATCAAATGAATGAGCGAACCAAATCGTGAATCTCCAGGTGTGTATTTAATTCTAACCCACATTTGTTCTGTAAACAGGTATAAATAATGCTTGGGTCCTTTATGAATGAGTCACTCATGCTAAGAAGGTGACCATAGTAGAATCTGTTACGTCCATGCAATTACGAAACGATGTAGCGTCACAGAAAATATTTGAATAAAATATAATTTTTAGTGTATTGTTTATGCCGCGTAAAATTGCTATATTCTTTCATGTCGAACAAGTGCCAAACCCACGTTTGAGCGAATTTGTGAGAATCAGATCATTAAAATGGTGCAAACCAACATAATGTTTTTCGGACTGTTAGAGTGCAGAGAAGAATCGAAAAGTTATAGCGTGTTTGCGCATGTTTTTTCATACTATCTTACTCTGCAACGTTACTTTAAGATTATACGTTATTAGACTTTCTGTCTGAAAACTATAAGCTGAGTGCAATTTCGGTCATATGAAACATCTTTCTCGAGATTGAGTGCTTTCTAGGACCACGCTCTATTCCCGTTAGTCCATAGCGAACGTTTTGTATGTAGTATTCCATTTCTTTCATGTGTACACCAAACGTGCTAAACGGTTTGAAGTAATTTGTGTACACAGCGATAAAGCGAATGTAACACTATATTAAACTGATCCGTGTTTGATTTGGCAGAAGATACCATTGAGAAAAAAAAGTGGTCAAGGATGAAATCTAGGATCAGCAGTATATGATAAAAATGCATGTTTCCAATGTAAGTAGAATAACTCATTAAATGGAGATATACATGTAAATGAAAAAAAGTACGTGGCAGAGCAGATTTATTTCTCTTTAAATTCTTCTGACCTTTGTCTAATGGTGTCTTGTTTAAGAGAGTGAGGATTCGCAATGGCATTATCGACATCTTCACTGCTTTTCTGGGCAGCGCTTTCTGTTGGTATGGAGAAGGGAGAAATAAATCAGCGAAGTAACGGTGTCTCCGTGAAATGATCGTAATTATTACTGACAGAAAACAAAGCGAAGGTACAAATACTTTTGACCATATGATATAAATATTTCATTCACATATATGAACACTGTACATGATCAAAATGGAGAAGAAATTTGCTGCACCTATATTTTCATTCTCAAAAATTGCATAAACATCAAAACTTAAAATTTTACATACTTTCCTCGTGTTCATTGTTGAATCCAGTGAGTTAGACAATTGCAGTTGTTATAATGCGTTTACAACACAACTGAATAAACTTAATCAAAGTCTTACCTACGCCATACCATAATTTTAGATCGGAGTACTGCACAGGTTTAGCACTTTTTTTGCAGATAACTGTAAGCTTCCCATTATCTTCTTTGACTGCGACACATCGATCATCCGTGTCTTCAGAACCTGGTAGAATTTCTCCGAGATGATGTCTGGAACAGTCACACTTAATGCATACCTGATATGTCAAGTTTGGGGTGTATGTGTCAATGATGTACTTCAATTCCTTCTCAACCACACTTCTGACAATCCTAAGTTTCTCAGGCTTGAACTCTGCTGTACCCTGTGATTCTGGCATAATAAGCGCATTCAGCTCAATATCGGATCCGACCTTGCACATGGTAACGTGGAAATCATCATCGTGGATGAATATGCGGGCTCTGTGTTTTCGAAGGACAATTTCCTCATTAGGCCATTGCTTCAAACAGCGAACTATCAATCGATAGAATACTCCATCGGGCAGGAAATTACCATGGCAATGGAAATAAATTGGGGCGCTATGCTGGCTGTTATCCGGGAATATGATGCCATTTTTCCCATCAGCATCTTTCTGTAGGAGGCTTGGTAAGTAGTACAACGGGTTTTTGGTCGTCAGGCTGTGGCATTCTGAAAAGAATGTCATAAATTTCCGTGAGATGCAGAAGAATGACCTTGTCTTGGGGTCGATCATGACGTTTAAGGAGATAATCCAGTAATTCTTCATGTAATCTACCTTCTTTACGTAGCTCTTGAATCAAATAACGAACTTTTGCGGGTACCCTCTGAAATTGCTCTTCATACAACACCGACTGAGTGATCAATATCTTAAAAAGATTGACCAACCATACCACATCCAAGATTATGATGTTTTCCAGTTCAGGTATTGTTTTGAAGTGAAGTATTTCTCCGACGCTATGATAAAATGCTAGAGCTTCATTTATGTCATCTTCCTCCATTTCTAACTTCTTTCCGATCTCCTTCGCTTCTTCCAAATTTATCTTCTCCCTTTGCAGCTGCCTCATTGACAATTCCAGACGTATCCACTTCACTGGCACCTTTCCAAGGAAGAAGTACTCCATTGCATAGTCCTGTACAATTTTTCGAAGATTTTCAATATCCTGATCAGAAGTGTTGTCATCTTCTCCTCTTGATTTGTTATCAATGGCAATCATACCAACAAGGTGATCATTAACTGCCTTTGTGGCGTGTCTTCTTATGTACTCATCGATTTCTTTAAGGCGTTTCTTCGCTTCTATTTCGACGTCTACGTCTTGAGCACCGGGGCGACTATTACTCTGAATCGAAAACATATAAAATGATAAAGATTACTTTGCAGGCCGTGACTTTGGCAGTTTCCTTCCAATTATGAGTGACATTAGTGCTAAAATACACCAAAGGCCAGCTGTTGACGAAACGATAACGAGAAATAATTATGAAACTGTTAATCAATTTCTTGTTTAAAGCCCTTATGCATACATTATGTTGGATTTGATATGAAGTAGAACATCAGGCTTGTATGAACACGACACCATGTAGCATGCAAATAGTATTGTCTCATGACATGTGAACTTATTTAACAGACCCAGCAAATCTACTAGTAATTAGTGCAGCTGTTTTACATTTATCGATCAATCTCACTGTAAGGCATTAAACACTAGCAAACATATCTTCCCCTTTATGCAGGACACGACTACCGTATTCGTCAGTTGCATTAATTTTGCTTTTAAATTTGCTTGACGTAATGTACATTACTTTAAATTTGACTCTTTCCGTCACCAACAATTGTCCATTAATTTGAGAAACACCAAGAGTAACCATGTATTTCTAGTAAAAATATTTTTTTTCGTATTAGTATTCAAATGTCGGCAGCAGTTGCATTTGAGCCAAGTACGACAGCAAATTCGGAATGTAAACCATACCTCCCTAAGCAAGTCTTTCTTCGTTCCTATGAGAATGACTGGTGGCGCAGGTGTGTTCTTAACACTTCCGTCTGAAGATTCAATTCTTATGTTAGATCCAGGAATGGCATGGGTATGTATGGAGTTCATCCAAAACGACAGGAAATCTGAAGCAAAATAAATTGATATATAAGCCCAATATCACTCCACAAAGGCCAGGAATCTCTACTGTTCAAATATGTCAATTGCAAGATAAGCTTGTAGGATGCGAGTTTCGCTGGCTTTGGCTATTGACAAGGTGACACCGACGGCCATGTCCTTTATCGGCTCGCGTCGGTGATGGCGTATTTCGCCATCGATAGAACAAAGAATATAAGGGTTGACGAAGAAATAAAAAAAGGAGTAGAGACAGTAATATCCTATGGGTACTGTCGACTGAAGAAAATGTTTGTATTCATATCATGTAACCTCATATTTTCACATGTTCTCTCAACATGCAGAAAACGAAACTTTCTTCATGAGAACTCAAAGAAACATGCAGACGGCAAACATATCATTAACAGAAAAGTTTAATACAGTGTGTGCACATGATTCAATAAATATTATTATGAAAATGTAGTTTTCATTCCCTTTTTCCATTTCTGTCTGTATGGCCTCTGATGAGATCGTCCGTGTACGTCCGAAACGTTAGGAAAATGAACATCTATTGTATAGCAGCAGATGGATCCTGTCAACTATTTTTCACACCTCAAATATTATTATACGATCATATGCTGTTAAAAGTTTGCGTAAGGGTAGGTTTTGCTGAAATAACAAACGACTTGAAAGCAAATGAGAGAAAGCTTGCTATCTTAGCATGGTGACTTAGGAATAGCAGAAATTATAATTATAGCGTGGAGGCAAGTGACATATGGTCTGCAGAACAGGACGTAAATAGCGGCATACCCTTATAATTATCACAATCTTGAAAAAGTTTTCTACGTTGCTAGTCAATAATTCATGTCTCACCACAGGTGGACTAGACGTTATTAATATTATTGAGTTTTTCTCACTTTTTTCTCTATTAGTTCCTCTCCTGCTCTTCATTCTCTGACTGATCGAGTAAGTAATATAAATGATTGTATAACCTAATGTACCCTCCTTACTCTTTATTTTATTTCACACCCCATCACACGGACGTTTATCTCTCATATACACATCTTATAATTAATTAGTCACACAACTAATTATGCTAATCTGAGGATATATCAGGAATTTTATGGGTTGGTCAACCTCGCGACAGATAGAGATGAAAGGAAAAGGAAAAGGTATGAAGATCCTGGGAAACGTATCCAGAGACGTCCGTAAACCTAGTGGACTCTTATATATTCATGATATGCGTAAACAAACACTGCTCATTATTAAAAAAACGGGAAAATGGATAAGAAGGAACGCTAGAAACGCTCATGGTTGTCGTTGCCAAGCGCCAAATTTAAACATGATAAAAGCAGACATGGCCTTGCTCGATGTAAAGTGCCACTCAGAATGTATCGACCGACAAAGCAGAAAAAGATCGCCGGAGGGGCCCTTTTATTACGTGTAAGTTAATTGCAATTTTTCAACAAAATTATATAGATATTTATTACACCTCACATATTATCCAGGTACTGTGATTGGCTGAGCCTCACACACGTGATACAGAACAAAAAGTGATAGAACATGGCTAAGGTGATATAGCCCTGTCGCGTGCACTGATATAGTCTGCTACCACGTTCTGGAGTACCGAGCATCATTTCTGGGGTTACCACATCATCGCCTACATTTGCTTGGTATTTTCTGTAAAGCAATGGCTTTTGAAAAGGTACAAGAAATTAGCTCGACCTGAAGTACACGACGACGTTTAGTACATTAAACGAGAAAAGCTTTAACAACACTGTCTTCGTTTTTAGACGTTAATTTAAGTTGACCTTCAACTTCATGTAGCATTGCGATCGAGCAACAAATAGAACGTTTCACTGTGGCGAGTCTCGATCGACACTTGACTGCATTCTAAGCAAAGTTTCGAAAACAAAAGTGTTTGTTCGGTGTAATAAAATTAATAACACACGCTAGCACGGGCAAGATCACGATTTGTTGCCTGCCCTCGGGCTGGTGCTCATGACGGTAATATTGATGATACCCTCGCCTTCGGCTAGGGCATCATCAATATACAATCATTAGCTAACCCTTTGGCGGGCAACAAATTGTGATCTTGCCCTTGCTGATGTGTGTTATTATCAAAATGTTTCAAGTCGTCATTTCGGGGAGTATATATGCCCCGTGTAATTTACAAACCGAGTCGTGATTCAAGGCACAAGGGTGATACATTAGTACCAGCGCGAACTGGAGAATTTTTGCCACCACTGTCAATTTTTTAAACCAGTCACCGTCATTTCTCCGCATTCGCTATTATCTCCATGTCTGCCGGTAACATATCATTATTAGAGAGGTTTAGCTACGCGTAATTACGTCCCATCAGTACGCGTAGCAAATTTGTCACTTGATAACCAGACGTCGCGTACGTGTAGAATAGACGTTCGGAACGGCAAACAAAACCTCTACATGTAGTCATAATTACGTGTAGTATTTTGTGGATATTCTTGATGATTTCCGCAAATTTAATCAGGAAACCTTGTCAGTATCATTGCAACTGGCAAACGTCTTTGATATCATAATATTTCGTAGAGTTTGCACCAGTACAAGAAGCACTTGCTATATGATTTCCTGACATGAACGAAATGTTTTAGTCTCATTCCACGTTTTATCTGACGCCGTCACAAAGATTTCTCTAATCCACCACATAAATAATTAGAAAATCGGCCGATTTTATTCGAGGATACGAGCTAGAATAGTCCTTGCGTAGAGAAATTAATGTTCCTTAAAACTTACACGAATTTCACATGTTTCTGAGAAAAATGCAGCAAAATTATCGCAAACGCACAATTAAAATGAATGGCAGACAAAACCTTGGCAACACGACGCGATTATAGATCGAGAGAACCACGCTTCACCACACGAACTTTGACCCAATCAAAATCAGACTGGTCCCTGGGAAATATTTTACAGATTTCCTCACATATAAACAACTTAAACGTCATAGTATCACCTTCCGACTTCCTTCTTTATGGACGTCCTCATGCATGAGCTGCACGCATGGCACTGCAGGGTTTGCACTGTTCGCGACCATTTAAACGTTTGAAAGTAGAGTAGCTGGCTCTCCTCTGCCATCGAAATACATTGGCTGTCAGTAAATTTTGGATAAATGGTCATGACTGACCCCAATTTGGTAATTTCTGGACACATTTCAGGAGAGCTTCTTAACTTCTCCTTTTAGTTATCTTTTCGCAACGTTGACCAACCATAAAATCCCTGATCAGCCCACGGTTTAGCATAATTAGTTGTGTTGACTAATTAATTTCAAGCTGTATATATGTGAGATTAACGTCTTTGTAATGAGGTGTAAAGTAAATAAAGAGTCAAGAGGCTAGGGCTACGCTTATATAATCATTTATTTTATTTACTCCGATCAGTCAGAGCATGAAGAATGGAGAGGAACTGATAGAGAAAATATTCAGAAAAACGCAAAAATTTAATAAGGTCTGGTCTGCTTGTGGTCTTACATGCAAAGTTGATGCTGGTTATTCCCCGCGTTAATAAAAGATGAGTTTTGCTCTAATTGTGTGCAACAGTACATTTACCCGACACTTAACGTGATGCAAACATATCCATTAGGCGAACCTCGTGCATTTGAACAACGCTTTAAGCTTGCATCACCATCAAATGCCAATACATTCAAATAAAGAGCTATCTAACGTTTATTAACCAAAGCACCACCAGGTATAAAGCAATACAATGATCCGATAAAATCGCGGCAATTGTTATTACTGACAAGGTTTTCTACACATATTAGTACACATTTTTGAAAATTTAAAGATAAATTTCTCATGAATTGGTCAATTATGACAAAATGACTCACCCTTAACAGTCCAATCATCTTCAATAACGGTGGACATTATATCATCAAGGGACTTTGTGAGGTCCGTTACAAGGACAAAAATAACTCGATTGCCTAGAAATACCTGTGAATAGAAGCCATCAAAAGATGAGTAGAATATCCAAAAAGTGCGGTGTAAACAGGAACAAAAACAGAGACACATGATTTGGATGATTTGGAGTGGATGGCAGATATAGACGTAGAAGCATTGACTAGAGAAAAAACTAATTCCAATAATATTTTTAACAGGTTTCTCCTCTAATTTTAAATCTGAAATGAGCACTATACCATACAATGAACTGTAAATGCACTTGGCCAGGTCTTGTTTGCAAAATAAGTTGTTCGAATGTCAGAAAGTAAAAATCTTTACAGCCGAAGCGATATGCGTTACAAAGTCAAACAACGTAAATAAAATACCGACATCAACGTTTCTATCAGCACATAGTGAACAAAAAGCATAACTATATCACTGATTTTTTGTTTTGAAATGATTAGGTTTAATACAGTCTGATTAAAATAAACATGACACTGCGAATTCCGTCTTTGCTGTTCTTTGCTGCTCGAGTTAACTGTTGGTCGCCGCTATACATCTCGCACTTTACAAGGGCAAATAAAGTTGTATCTTAATACACCCAAAATTACTCATCACCTAGGAAACATGCAATCGATTTCCTGAGTATTTTGACTTTACATGCAATATTGATACGCTCTGCACCTTCTTTACAAATCAGACACAAGGATTAATTAACATGGTATACATTTACTTGCCAATCAAAAGAAGTCAGGCGTCGGTCGGCAGGGAAATTACAATATGCTCAGTTGTGTGACGTCTCTTTCATCAAAATAATATTACTATTGGCGACATGACCCTTTAATCTTCGCATGCATTTCATTCCGAATAACCCATCACTGCCCAATTGTTCTCATGCTCATGAGTAAACCACAACACTGTTATTCAAATTAAAAACGTAAACCTAACACATTAATGACTGTAATTAATAAATTTTACAAAAATGTCTTGGGTCGTCTAATCTAAATATCGCCTTTGAAAACTCGAGCTTCGGATGAAACAACAACCAAAACATTACTCTCTTTCTTCAATGTCTGCAGTTGGAGCGGGCACGAGTGCATATATATCACTACTTTTCTCTTCCGAATGAGTATTACGATGATCTC
This sequence comes from Ptychodera flava, assembly GCF_041260155.1. Classification (NCBI taxonomy): domain Eukaryota; kingdom Metazoa; phylum Hemichordata; class Enteropneusta; family Ptychoderidae; genus Ptychodera; species Ptychodera flava. The sequence continues at coordinate 27,080,421 of NC_091939.1, forward strand.
TCTTGCGATCCAAGGAATCCCATACAGTGATGCCCCAATTGATAAATTTTCAAGTATTTCTTAATGCAAGTGAATGTTGAATTCCAGCTAATTTGTATACGCTCACTGGTTCAGCAAAACATGACAGTTCTTGCTTTTCTGTAAGTTTAAAATATACCTGGGAATGTCAAATTTGGAAACATAGCACTCAACGTCACAGTCATATTCGTCTTCTGAAATGTCAGAGAAGCTAGAACATCACGTCCATCCATTACAAGAATTTTCACACAAATGAAATGGAGAACTATCCATGTGCATAGATAATTAATACCACCAGATCACAAGTGTGAATGTTTTAATGGGCCAATTCAAATGAAAGCATTACAACTAAACCATACGTAAATTGGTATTGATCACCATTTAACATTTTGTCATTTCCTGGGATTAGTCAGTAAGATCAATTTGATATTAGACTTTACTATATTCGTGGTATAAATTGATGTGGGTTTATAATGGAAATACCTTTTGGTCAGAAGCGTATAACTATCACCCGGCCAACGGCGCTTTAGACGAAATGTGCGCAGTTTCCATGGTATTTCCTACACTTACCCAGGGCAGTATAAAAAAACATGTTCATCCACTAAAAAAATGCAATGACATACCTACAACAGTAGTTCTCATTGTAGGCTTCCAAAAAACAACAAGTTTACGACCTTGGTTAGCACGAAATGAACCCTTCGACATTACGCAGCCGAGCTGATACTGGCCATGACTTTAGTATGGCAATTGCTACTGCCACGCCCGGTAATACCCAGGAAGGTGCGTACTGGTAGTAGACTTCTAAACATTAGACTCCACAGTTAGTGCCAAATACTAGGTGGCATAGGTTGAAGTAGATATCCGACAGCTTGTTTTATGTCGATAATATAATCTATCCTCCAAGTAAAAGTTTATCATCGAAATGGTGACGGAAATACAGATGCCTGGCATGCAGTTTTACTTTTATTCAATATAGGAGCATGTCTGTCGTCTGCCACTTCCGACACTTCTTTTGGACTCAACTTAAAGGAAGACAATATTGTCGATTTATTCCATTATTATCCGATAAAAAAGCTGGGCCTTTGAACCTGCCACTTTCTACTAGACTCTAAATTAAGAAAACCTACGATATTATGTACGAGGCGAAGCGGAGTACATTAAGGAGTGCAAGGTTTGCTTGGGTCCATTATGAGCCGGGAGAGGGTACATTATTGCTATTATTTTATAGTTTTGGCAAGGCCAGCGAATTTGTAGATGTATAAAACGAATAAAAAAGGAAATTTAAACTTAGTTTGAAGCCAGTGAGCGTCGTCCGCCACTATCGGCCCTGAACCTGTATACTGTATACATTTTCACGCACTCCACACTGCACTGAAGACGCACGTTCAACACAAAAAATGACCAGAACTTTCACGGAACGATTTGGAAACAAAAGAACGAAGTTTTTTTCGAAGAAATAAAAGGAATTGCATCCGTACCGTCCATATCGAGCTTAAAATACCAAATTTCAATATCTTGCCATTCAAAAAACTGAAACATGGTGAAATACCAGGCATAAACAAAACGGAATGCTCATGCATCGATATCAGCGAACTGCATTGTATCAGCTGATCGGTACGATCAGTATTATGTAGCTAGTAGTACAGCATTCAATCGCAAACGATATCAACTTTGTTCAAAAATGTTATTCAAATAATTCTGTCAATAAATTAAGCCTCCGATGGCTTCTTGAGATGAGCTATTGTGTTTTGGCGAACGGGAAAACATGATGTAAATGGGTGCTTGAAAAGTACGGTTGACAATCATACTGGAGGGTCTTTGTCGGGAATTGTGTAGTCGAAACCGATGATGAAAGTTGTCGCCAATAACAGTCCGTTCATCAAAACTAGGTAATCGAGATGTTAGATCAGTGGAGAGCCCACGAGCCTTGGTCGTGGCTGACCTTGGACCATGATGTTGAAATGATGGCTCGGGAGTCATTTCCATAGACGCTTCCGGTTAAAGGGAAACCTAAGTCGAGCTAATATTATTATTATTATCATTATTAATCTTCATTAAAATCGATAACTCCATAGCTGAAACAACTCTTTTCATGGAGGTCGAATAGACAAAAGAAAATCACAGCACCAACTTGAAAACACAAAAAACACAGAAGGACAAATGTAAAAAACTACGAAGAGGCATCAGACAAGTAAATGAATACAGAAAGTTGTTACAAGATTTCTTTAGTTGAAACTAGTCAGTGACTCAGAGTCCCTGATTGATTGGGGGAGATTGTTATATTCATCAACACCCGCAACAAGACAAGTGTTTTGATAAAGAAGTGTACGTGCTTTGGGAACTTTAAGGAGGTTCTGATTGGAAGAACGAAGTGATCTGGAAGGGATATAATTATTGAACATACTGGTTATGTAGTCAGAGGTTAGATTGTGAGTTGCTCTGTAAATTTGGGCCCTGCGGTTACAACGGAGTTTCAAGTTAATGGCTGCCAATGAAGCTGAGTATACATTTGATAAGTGGAAAAAGGCGGAAGAGTGTCAGAATAAGTCTCATTGTACCATATATCCCTTCTGAAATTATCCTTGAATAAAAGGCAGCTCAAATTTGCCACAAATTTGGCACGCGCCAACGACTACTGCGCGACGAAAGGAGAAGTTAAAGTAGAAGACATTATAAAATAAGATTCGGGAATCCCATGGGCGCGAAAGGGCTCATCGGAGGAGCGTGCGTGACCTCATCGGGGATACACGAACGTGTTTGACAGCTTACCGTAGCATTGGAGATACTTTAGTAATGCAGTTCTGCACGTTACAACTTTTTAATGCTCAGTAGTATTAAAAATGATTAACTATTGTGCAGTTGGGTGCAAAAATGACTCAAGGAAGAGCAAAAACGGTGTTAGTTTTTACCGTTTTCCAGCAGTACAGCTTTTTCGAAGACAGTGTCTAAAGAAAGTCGGGCGAGGTAATAGGGTCTCAAATGTTAAAAACTGTCAAAGATACAAAGTTATACTCTGCACCTTTCAATGATGATTGCTTTATAAGGGATCTCGGGACTCTAATATCGATACAAGACGATACTACTCAATGTGGTTCGTATCTTGACAGTGCTGGACTGCCTACTATCGCTAGTTTAGCCAGATAAAGATTGGGTATTTCGTGACCCTAATATCCGAAGACGAAACCACACAAAGCGTCTCTTATCTCGACAGCCCGATACATACCAGATAAATTTGGGCAATTTCAGGACCCTACCTGGTAATATTGATACTAGAAGTAATAGAATGACTTCTTGCCCATTGTGTCTCGGCACGCCAGGTCTGAGAAATCGCTGATATTTACCCGATAACTACCGGCAATTGCGGGACTCTAATAACTTCCTCAGTTCTATCCCAACTTCGAAAAATAGACGATACTATAAATTTGTCAAATCGCGGATAAATATTTTGCGATTGATATCGGAGATTTCGCAACCTTAAAGATCTGGCCAAGGTCGACTTACAAGGTAACATATACAATCAGTCAACCATTCTGTTTCATTCACAAACCAAAAATTAATTTTTAGCGACTGATGAAGAAAACTCTGTTTTAGAAACGTAGCATTGAAGGATCGCGGGGTAACTTAGTGTCTCCAATCCAGTTCGGGGTTTGTACAAGTACAGTGATTCCCTCCACGACGGTCCCTCGAGACCGTGCCTCCACGGAATCATACACAAAACGCAAACAGCCAAGATATGAACGATGTGCGGAGATGCTTTCCCATTATTACATATCTTGGTTCAAATTGGTAAGGTTTGATTTCAGTCGAGGAAAAGTATACTCGATGTCAGAAATATCACCGTCCGAACTCTCCATAGTCGTCTTACGAACGCTGAACTGTTCACAGTACTCCTCCAGCTGCAAAATCCAATCGTCTGTATCACCGATGACGTCATGCACGCTTCTCCCATGAGCCCCTCTCGCGCTCATTTTCATAATTGTCGTCTCCTTCAACTTATCTTTTCGTCGCGCCGTAGTCGTCAGCGAGTGCAATTATGTTGCAAATTTGAGCTGCATTTTATTCAAGGGTTTTATCAGAAGGGATAAATGATGAAACTCGATGGACTTAGGTTTGATGACAGCTGCAGTTGTTAGCCCGGTGATGACTGGTTCGAGCAGCTTTTCACGCTTACCTAGTTTTCGTGGCCAGTAACGTACACAATGCGCCGTGTATCAAAGCCAGCATCATTTAGGGGTTTTCAAGCGTACTTAGTTCTGCTTTACGTCCATGGTTTCACCTGTACATCAACGAAGCATGCCATGTTGTAAACAACGTAGCACTGCACTGTGCACAGTGCGCTGCAGTGTGTCGGAAGCGGGCACAGCTGAGCGCGAGCCAGTCAGAGCAGACGACAAGTGCATGTGGGAGGACTCAAAATAATTGATAAATCGTGCAGTAAGGCATTATTATCGACATTGTTCACCATTATCAAGATTTATCGCTGTATATGTTATGTGGCTTTCCTTATAATTTCCTCCTTTTTAAATGTCCAGTCCTTCTTCGTTTGCAACGAAAAGGTTGTATTGTGATACTCGCTGTGGGATCACAATGCTGAATAATCGGATACATTGTCAGTGGGGGTATGATGTTACAAAATACACTGGTAGTGACAGAGCTATATTAAAATATCTGATAAAGTCTATTTATCATCGTAATACCGCTACCAAGTAACTAACATCTTGGTGACTGGGAATATGATGTGTGAAGAGAAACAAATTCCACTTGACAGAAAGTCGGACGAGATGTCGATTGTCGACGAAATCCACACCTTTCAAACTTTACAGCGCGCCGACCAGTACTATGTTATGAAGGGAAATTATTGTCGTTCTTCGAATGCTATGGCATTTAGAGTCTTCTGTGTTGTTTTTCTGCAGATCTTACACATAAAGATATTGACTTTATTTTCTTTGTCGAACATTGTGCAGCTCTAAGATGCCCAATGTATGGCCAGGTTTGACGTCTGTAATCTAACTATTCGACCAGTTCAGCAGTCGACAGTCATATCGCGTACTGCTAAGAATAATACTGCTGAGAATAGCCAAAGCTTTCATGACTCGGAATTTCATTCGACATGTCTTCAATTTATATCATTATTGCTGTCATACGTTTTGCAGGAATGATACAAGTATTATGAGAACAATCACATGATTACGGTTTCAATAACAACAGATGCATTGGAACAGAGACAGATTCGTCACCACCAGGCCAGTGACTAGAAATAAACCAAAAATGCCAGGACTCAAACCACAGCAGATTACAGAAACTGATACAGAGCAAACTGATTTGGAAATACACGATCACATAAAAGGAACGTAAAGGCGAACAAAAAACCCAAGAAACACGATAAGCAAGGATGATCATGGCTCAACAGAAAAACCAACCAACTGATATACTCAATATTGTGCAAAACATGGTTAAGTGGTAGTAAAAATAAAGCTAAGATAATGCCTTTTTCTTTCAAAAATCGAAAACCCCATTTAGTGTTTCAAATTGCAAGCATGATGCACACAATTGTACAGCACTGCGGTCACTATTAATGAGCAGCGCATCCGCTGCCACTTGTTGCGACTCGTTATCACAACCAAAAATTTCCGTTTGGTCGACTGTACTGGCCTACGTGTGTGATAAGAAAGATTCGATGTGCAGTAGATTAGTTGGAGATACAAACCTGGTGGGTTATGTAGTAGACACTTTGTCCTGCAAAGTCCCACAGACTGAAATAAATGTCAGGTTTATCAACATCATCAGCTTCATGGAAGCGCCGGAACAGTCTTCTGTTAGCTTCTGTCAATCGCCGATCCAGACGTCCTTTCACGTCTTCCATCTTTTCCCCTTTTAGCTTTAGTGCATCTATTACGTTCGCAACTTTTGCTGGGACCAATTCTGATTTTTCCTTGAATACATCCACTTTCATTTGTCATTCCAAGAATTAAGACATCTTCAAGTATCTCCTGTGTTTCCTTGATGGACTTTTTACCTTGGTATTTGGTGTTGAACTCTTATTGACAAAAATGAAAAAAAATTACATAGGGCAAAGCTTGTAAGGTGTATGAAATGAAGATGTGCGATTAATGTGGACAATACTTCAGATGAAAATTGCTGGACTTGTAAGCTAAAACCAATCGTAGTTTCTACGCTGATGATACACTCGTCAGTATAGAGAAGATTGTGATTGAATGGCTAGTCATGTGATGCACGAAAAGTAATGTAGAGGTTTTGAATGCATGCAGGCATGCATACATGGAAACGTACATTGTAACAATTCCTTGTGACAATTATTCTAGTTGCATTAAGCATGAATTTGTGCTCCATCTTTTACATCTCTGACTTTCATTTGCTATGATGCTTCAAAATCAATGTCCTGAAACAGAATCTTTGTGCAGGGTATTTTGGTGATCAGTTTTCAAGCGATAAATCTGCTAACTACACCTGAGCTTGGCTGAAGTAATGACTCGTATAAAATGCCGCGTATGGTGTTCGTACCAACAGAATCTATGCTCAATTAACTTTGTTATGGAAGCACACGGACAACGCTTACATTGTACATATTAATCAGACACGCATTCGTGAGATTTGATATGTACATGGAAGGAATCTACCTGACAAAAAGGATTAAAAGTTATTCTATTGTTTCAGCATGCATGCCAACATTTGCCTGGATTATGCAATGATACTTTTAGTTTATGCATAGGGGGACGCCTACGTGTCCGCCCCAGGGATGGGTAGGTGTTTCGTTGTATTGCTAATAAAGATTTATTCTACTAACCTTGGTGTTTTGTGTATTAACTTAGCAATGCCCTTGACAATCTTGCGTAAACCTTTTATCAACATGCTGTATCTATTATCTGATGAGTTTGAGTGCCTAATTGGCCAAAGTAAGCAGGGTAATTACTAATCTGTGGACGCTGTCACAGATTATCACCGGATTAAATTTGACAAAGTCAACAACGAACGTACCAGCAAGGTAAGACCAAAACAACAAAGGTTGGTAGAATATATCTTTATTAGCCATACAACGAAACACCTACCCACCCCTGGGGACGGACACGTAGGTGTCCCCTATGGTTTATGTATTGCAATGACTCACACACAGAGTGAATTGTTGATTAATTAAAGGTAGATATCAACTATTTGTATCATTGTATGAGTTATGAGGCTGCATTTCTATCAATATTGCCGCTCTGATTTTCATGGCAGCTACACTTAATTATGAAAACGATGCCATGCCCAGTTGCAAGTGGCAATTATACAGGCGTATTGTTGTACTTAATTTGCAGATACACACGGAACACAAATAACATAGAAGTAGGTTTGATTCTTAAATCCCACCGTTGTGTCAAAGCAGAAGTGAGCTTATTCTTGGATTCCCACTGTGCCCGACACACAAATGAGAAGCGCATTGTTGTGTGTTTTTATTCACACTATCTCTTTTCGAGATATGGAGATATATCAACAGTTAACTTTTACATGAACATTTATATCGCCGTCGGTACGATGGGCAAATCTAAATCGTCTTTTTGTGTAAAACATTTATAAGTTAACATGCATTGTTGGACATTGCTACGTAAAGGTTTATATCCTTCTTCTTCTCCCATACCTATGTATTATGTATTCATTTGTATATATATTTCACGTTTTGGAAAAAAAGGCCGGCGGCCAAGAATACTAAATAAATACTATATATAATTGATATCTGAATATCAACCAGATATTGACGATAATTATACACTGAACACAGGAGCATTTTCAGTTCATATCAGGTCTTTCATAGGTATACTGATACACACATCTTATTGAAACCACTTCTTACTAATACTGTTTGAATTAAATGCGGAGTTCTGAAATTGCTATGACATTTACTGAAACAAATTTTTCTCTTAAGTGTTGCAAAAATTGCAAAGGTTAAACGTACAACGCTTCTGTGGATTACGGTAAAGGGTAAATTAGCTTTGGCCAGGAATGACCAAAAGATATGTCAGAAAATCGAAGATATGTCCTATTTCAAATTTTCATGCGATAACTCTTAAGTAAACTCTGTTCATCGTAGACATTAATAATGACAGTTTCAGAATATCATCTGTGCATAATATTAAGATATCATTACCCTTAATTATCCATTCAGTAATATCGATGTTGTAAATATCAGCTCCATCGGTACTCTGGTGTCTTTCTTCAAAGGGCTCATTGAAAAGACTTCTTTTGGTTGATGTCTTTCCTGCACCAAATGCGCCCACTAGCATAACACGACCCCGGTAAATTTTTTTGAATGCACCTGGACTCTGCGCAGATTCTTGCAACCGTTTGTAAAAGTCCTGACGGTAAAAGTGACAACATAGTACGTACATTATAACCTTACTGAACACCCGTCCTTCTACACCATGTGGATTATATCACACCGGTATATCGAAAATAACTTAAAATAACTAAATTCGCATTAAGGCACAGATGGAACACATGCGAGCTCTCACTTAGAGAAAAACAAACCTTTTTTACGTGTCATATCAGAATATCTATATACAGTTATATAGCAATGAATGACCCAAAACAGGCATGTCTCGTGGGACGCTAGTTGCTGCGTGCGTTTATTTCTTAAATATAGAATTTATGTGAACAGTATTAATGGACCAATAATGTGAGCAAACCTCAAAAAATGGTTTGAGGAAATTACGCTGTGCTAAGTAAAACGCGTTTGTAAGACCGCTAACCATCTAATTTTCAATTATTTACCGACTATTAATTATGAGAGACAGTGTGAGAGAGACATACACAGAGAAAGAGAGACAGATAGACAGATAGACAGACAGAGAAAGAGACATAAGACATACAGAGAGAGGGAAAGTGAGATTTTAGTGAACATTGCATTTCCGGAAGTACACTTTTAAAATTATTAGGATTAAAATGTATTTCAACAGCAATTGATATTTACAAAAGGGAAATGATACCCGGAGGCTGGTTTGGATGATAACAA